>NC_140473.1:1622500-1626316 GCF_051167445.1 Perissodus microlepis | reverse complement strand
GGGCGCCCTCCTGTGGACCACAGATGCAATTGATTGTCCAAAGCTGTTAATTTCTGCGGCACTAACACCTTCTGACACTTTGTACCGCATTGAGCCAGCAGAGGGAGCCCCTCTTGTCAAATCCCAGTTGCACAGCAGCTGCCCTGCTTCTGTCTGTGTGCTTTGGTGTGTGTGTGTGTGTGTGTGTGTGTGTGTGTGTGTGTGACAGACAGACAGACAGACAGACAGAGAGAGAGATACAAATCAAAAAGCACTGAAATTCCAATTTTGCACTGCACACCCCACAGTGTCTGTCTGACTGTGTGTCTGTCTGTGTGTCTATGTGTGTGTGTGTGTGCGTGACAGACAGAGAGAGAGAGAGAGAGAGAGACAGAGAGAGAGAGTGAGTGACACTTGCTGTGTATTTAAAAAACAAGCACTCAAACAAACGAAAGAGAATGACAGACGCAGAAGGCGATTGCACTGTTTGCGGCAACCGACGATGCCTTGCTCTCCCCTTGTACAGTGCGTCGTGAAGGCATGTGTGGACCAGGAGATGACGCAGTGCTCCAAAGGCCTGGTTCTGCTGTCCCTTCTGCGGTCTCCTGCTGCAGACGCTTCTGTGCAGGGAAAGTGCTTCCAAAAAAGGTTTGCAGCTCTATCTCCAGATAGGAGGGTCTGACAAAGACACGGCGGGCATCCTTGGAGTCGGGGAACGATTCTGCATCCGTGGACGCATCACACGACCGTTCTCCAACTACTGCCCCATCCTGCAAAGGTACTCTGAACCATGCCATGTTGGGCACCTGCGGATGCGCCCGGACACGGGCAATGCAATGACAGTAGAACCAGGCCCTCTGCACCTTCCTTTCTCCCATTGGGACCGTTTTGTCCCATCCTTTTTGGTCCCATTCGCCATATCTCCAGAACCGAAGAAGCCATCGGCGTGGGCACTTCGCCACAGCGTCCGGCACCAACCAAAACCCCCACCTAGACACCAACATCAGCCCTCTACACCTCTTACTTTTTCAGTTATTCCACTTTTGTCCCATCCTCTCCTGGCTTTTTCCCCATAACCTATCCTATCATTTAAGCCTCATCATACCTGCAGTGGGCCACTGGAGGGAGACAAATCACCAAGCACTGAAATTCAAATTTTGCACTGCACACCTCACAGTGTCTGTCTGACTGTGTGTGTGTGTGTGTGTGTGTGTGTGTGTGTGTGTGTGTGTGTGTGTGTGTGAGACAGTTAGACAGACAGAGAGACAGAAAGAGAGAGAGAGAGACAGAGAGAGATACAAATCAAAAAGCACTGAAATTCAAATTTTGTACTGCACACCTCACAGTGTCTGTCTGACTGTGTGTGTGTGTGTGTGTGTGTGTGTGTGTGTGTGCGTGACAGAAAGAGAGACAGAGAGAGAGATGGACAGAGAGAGAGAGAGATACAAATCAAAAAGCACTGAAATTCCAATTTTGCACTGCACACCTCACAGTGTCTGTCTGACTGTGTGTCTGTGTGTGTGTGTATGTGTGTGACAGACAGAGAGAGAGAGAGAGACAGAGAGAGAGAGAGAGAGAGTGAGTGACACTTGCTGTGTATTTAAAAAACAAGCACTCAAACAAACGAAAGAGAATGACAGACGCAGAAGGCGATTGCACTGTTTGCGGCAACCGACGATGCCTTGCTCTCCCCTTGTACAGTGCGTCGTGAAGGCATGTGTGGACCAGGAGATGACGCAGTGCTCCAAAGGCCTGGTTCTGCTGTCCCTTCTGCGGTCTCCTGCTGCAGACGCTTCTGTGCAGGGAAACTGCTACATGTTATGTCACCGATCCCTGCCACGTCGCGTGTCTAACGACCCGGCAGGGCCTGCTGAGTACAGTGGTGGTGGAATCAGCCCGACCGGACACTCCTATATGCCACTTTGACCTTTTTATTCCGTCAAATTTTGACCGATTTCCACCAAGTCCAGAACCGTTGGTGCTATCGACATGGGGTCTTCACCAGGGTGTCCGGAGGACCCAAAAACCCACCCGTAGACACTACTTTCATCCCTCTACGACACTTACTTTTCGAGTTATTCCATTTTATTCCGTCAACTACTGGCTATTACCCCCTAACCTAACCCCTAACCCCTAACCCTAACCCTAACCCCCTAACCCTAACCCCTAACCCTAACCCTAACCCCCTAACCCTAACCCTAACCCTAACCCTAACCCTAACCCTAAAAAACAAGCACTCAAACAAACGAAAGAGAATTACAGACGCAGAAGGCGATTGCACTGTTTGTGGCAACCGACGATGCCTTGCTCTCCCCTTGTACAGTGCGTCGTGAAGGCATGTGTGGACTAGGAGATGAGAGGAACAGGAGCCACAGAGCGTCAGCGGCAGACATCCAAGCTGCACAGAGCACACGCGGCGCCACGCAGAATAAATGACGTTCCTGAGGCGCAGCCCAAGGCCAGCCACCCGCTGCCAGCCACCCGCTGCCTCCTCGCCTCCTCCTCCCGGGACCTTTGAGGAGCACCCCCCAGCCACAGGTACTCATTCCAATGTTACACAATGGCCCAGCATCACAGGCCATCTCCTCACATTGAAATCTCTCCTGATTTCTGTTGCTTTTCCCTCATCTCTGAGCCGCTGTGTGTGTGTGTGTGTGTGTGTGTGTGTGTGTGTGTGTGTGTGTGTGTGTGTGTGTGTCTCTCTTTTACACAAAAAGCACATGTGAGTGCAATTGAAACGGCATTAATATGCAATGCACAGGACTTGCCAACTGGGCGCCCTCCTGTGGACCACAGATGCAATTGATTGTCCAAAGCTGTTAATTTCTGCGGCACTAACACCTTCTGACACTTTGTACCGCATTGAGCCAGCAGAGGGAGCCCCTCTTGTCAAATCCCAGTTGCACAGCAGCTGCCCTGCTTCTGTCTGTGTGCTTTGGTGTGTGTGAGTGTGTGAGTGTGTGTGTGTGTGTGTGCGTGTGTGACAGACAGACAGACAGAGAGAGAGAGAGAAAGCGAGAGAGAGAGATACAAATCAAAAAGCACTGAAATTCAAATTTTGCACTGCACACCTCACAGTGTCTGTCTGACTGTGTGTCTGTGTGTGTGTCTGTGTGTGTGTCTGTGTGTGTGACAGACAGAGAGAGAGAGAGAGAGAGAATGATTGACACTTGCTGTGTATTTAAAAAACAAGCGCTCAAACAAACGAAAGAGAATGACAGACGCAGAAGGCGATTGTACTGTTTGCGGCCACCGACGATGCCTTGCTCTCCCCTTGTACAGTGCGTCGTGATGGCATGTGTGGACCAGGAGATGACGCAGTGCTCCAAAGGCCTGGTTCTGCTGTCCCTTCTGCGGTCTCCTGCTGCAGACGCTTCTGTGCAGGGAAAGTGCTTCCGAAAAAGGTTTGCAGCTCTATCTCCAGATAGGAGGGTCTGACAAAGACACGGCGGGCATCCTTGGAGTCGGGGAACGATTCTGCATCCGTGGACGCATCACACGACCGTTCTCCAACTACTGCCCCATCCTGCAAAGGTACTCTGAACCATGCCATGTTGGGCACCTGCGGATGCGCCCGGACACGGGCAATGCAATGACAGTAGAACCAGGCCCTCTGCACCTTCCTTTCTCCCATTGGGACCGTTTTGTCCCATCCTTTTTGGTCCCATTCGCCATATCTCCAGAACCGAAGAAGCCATCGGCGTGGGCTCTTCGCCACAGCGTCCGGCACCAACCAAAACCCCCACCTAGACACCAACATCAGCCCTCTACACCTCTTACTTTTTCAGTTATTCCACTTTTGTCCCATCCTCTCCTGGCTTTTTCCCCATAACCTAT
>NC_140473.1:1597500-1617500 GCF_051167445.1 Perissodus microlepis | reverse complement strand
AGTGTCTGTCTGACTGTGTGTGTGTGTGTGTGTGTGTGTGTGTGTGTGTGTGCGTGACAGAAAGAGAGACAGAGAGAGAGATGGAGAGAGAGAGAGAGAGATACAAATCAAAAAGCACTGAAATTCCAATTTTGCACTGCACACCTCACAGTGTCTGTCTGACTGTGTGTCTGTGTGTGTGTGTATGTGTGTGACAGACAGAGAGAGAGAGAGAGACAGAGAGAGAGAGAGAGAGAGTGAGTGACACTTGCTGTGTATTTAAAAAAACAAGCACTCAAACAAACGAAAGAGAATGACAGACGCAGAAGGCGATTGCACTGTTTGCGGCAACCGACGATGCCTTGCTCTCCCCTTGTACAGTGCGTCGTGAAGGCATGTGTGGACCAGGAGATGACGCAGTGCTCCAAAGGCCTGGTTCTGCTGTCCCTTCTGCGGTCTCCTGCTGCAGACGCTTCTGTGCAGGGAAACTGCTACATGTTATGTCACCGATCCCTGCCACGTCGCGTGTCTAACGACCCGGCAGGGCCTGCTGAGTACAGTGGTGGTGGAATCAGCCCGACCGGACACTCCTATATGCCACTTTGACCTTTTTATTCCGTCAAATTTTGACCGATTTCCACCAAGTCCAGAACCGTTGGTGCTATCGACATGGGGTCTTCACCAGGGTGTCCGGAGGACCCAAAAACCCCCCTGTAGACACTACTTTCATCCCTCTACGACACTTACTTTTCGAGTTATTCCATTTTATTCCGTCAAATTTTGACCGATTTCCACCAAGTCCAGAACCGTTGGTG
Source organism: Perissodus microlepis (assembly GCF_051167445.1). NCBI lineage: Eukaryota > Metazoa > Chordata > Actinopteri > Cichliformes > Cichlidae > Perissodus > Perissodus microlepis. Next base: position 1,616,706 of record NC_140473.1, on the reverse strand, counting down.
CTATCGACATGGGGTCTTCACCAGGGTGTCCGGAGGACCCAAAAACCGACCCGTAGACACTACTTTCATCCCTCTACGACACTTACTTTTCGAGTTATTCCATTTTATTCCGTCAACTACTGGCTATTACCCCCTAACCTATCATTTAAACCTCATCATACCTGCAGTGGGCCACTGGAGGGAGACAAATCACCAAGCACTGAAATTCAAATTTTGCACTGCACACCTCACAGTGTCTGTGTGTGTGTGTGTCTGTGTGTGTGTGTGTGTGTCTGTGTGTGTGTGTGTGACAGACAGACAGACAGAGAGACAGAGAGAGAGAGAGAGATACAAATCAAAAAGCACTGAAATTCAAATTTTGCACTGCACACCTCACAGTGTCTGTCTGACTGTGTGTCTGTCTGTGTGTCTGTGTGTGAGTGTGTGTGTCTGTGTGTGAGTGTGTGTGTCTGTGTGTGTGACAGACAGACAGACAGAGAGAGAGAGAGAGAGAGAGAGAGAGCGAGAGAGAGAGAGATACAAATCAAAAAGCACTGAAATTCCAATTTTGCACTGCACACCTCACAGTGTCTGTCTGACTGTGTGTCTGTCTGTGTGTCTGTGTGTGTGTGTGTGTGTGTGACAGACAGAGAGAGAGAGAGAGAGAGAGAGAGAGAGAGAGAGAGACTTGCTGTGTATTTAAAAAACAAGCACTCAAACAAACGAAAGAGAATGACAGAAGGCGATTGCACTGTTTGTGGCAACCGACGATGCCTTGCTCTCCCCTTGTACAGTGCGTCGTGAAGGCATGTGTGGACCAGGAAATGAGAGGAACAGGAGCCACAGAGCGTCAGCGGCAGACATCCAAGCTGCACAGAGCACACGCGGCGCCACGCAGAATAAATGACGTTCCTGAGGCGCAGCCCAAGGCCAGCCACCCGCTGCCAGCCACCCGCTGCCTCCTCGCCTCCTCCTCCCGGGACCTTTGAGGAGCACCCCCCAGCCACAGGTACTCATTCCAATGTTACACAATGGCCCAGCATCACAGGCCATCTCCTCACATTGAAATCTCTCCTGATTTCTGTTGCTTTTCCCTCATCTCTGAGCCGCTGTGTGTGTGTGTGTGTGTGTGTGTGTGTGTGTGTGTGTGTGTGTGTGTGTGTGTGTGTCTCTCTTTTACACAAAAAGCACATGTGAGTGCAATTGAAACGGCATTAATATGCAATGCACAGGACTTGCCAACTGGGCGCCCTCCTGTGGACCACAGATGCAATTGATTGTCCAAAGCTGTTAATTTCTGCGGCACTAACACCTTCTGACACTTTGTACCGCATTGAGCCAGCAGAGGGAGCCCCTCTTGTCAAATCCCAGTTGCACAGCAGCTGCCCTGCTTCTGTCTGTGTGCTTTGGTGTGTGTGAGTGTGTGAGTGTGTGTGTGTGTGTGTGCGTGTGTGACAGACAGACAGACAGAGAGAGAGAGAGAAAGCGAGAGAGAGAGATACAAATCAAAAAGCACTGAAATTCAAATTTTGCACTGCACACCTCACAGTGTCTGTCTGACTGTGTGTCTGTGTGTGTGTCTGTGTGTGTGTCTGTGTGTGTGACAGACAGAGAGAGAGAGAGAGAGAGAATGATTGACACTTGCTGTGTATTTAAAAAACAAGCGCTCAAACAAACGAAAGAGAATGACAGACGCAGAAGGCGATTGTACTGTTTGCGGCCACCGACGATGCCTTGCTCTCCCCTTGTACAGTGCGTCGTGATGGCATGTGTGGACCAGGAGATGACGCAGTGCTCCAAAGGCCTGGTTCTGCTGTCCCTTCTGCGGTCTCCTGCTGCAGACGCTTCTGTGCAGGGAAAGTGCTTCCGAAAAAGGTTTGCAGCTCTATCTCCAGATAGGAGGGTCTGACAAAGACACGGCGGGCATCCTTGGAGTCGGGGAACGATTCTGCATCCGTGGACGCATCACACGACCGTTCTCCAACTACTGCCCCATCCTGCAAAGGTACTCTGAACCATGCCATGTTGGGCACCTGCGGATGCGCCCGGACACGGGCAATGCAATGACAGTAGAACCAGGCCCTCTGCACCTTCCTTTCTCCCATTGGGACCGTTTTGTCCCATCCTTTTTGGTCCCATTCGCCATATCTCCAGAACCGAAGAAGCCATCGGCGTGGGCTCTTCGCCACAGCGTCCGGCACCAACCAAAACCCCCACCTAGACACCAACATCAGCCCTCTACACCTCTTACTTTTTCAGTTATTCCACTTTTGTCCCATCCTCTCCTGGCTTTTTCCCCATAACCTATCCTATCCTATCATTTAAGCCTCATCATACCTGCAGTGGGCCACTGGAGGGAGACAAATCACCAAGCACTGAAATTCAAATTTTGCACTGCACACCTCACAGTGTCTGTCTGACTGTGTGTGTGTGTGTGTGTGTGTGTGTGTGTGTGTGTGTGTGTGTGACAGTTAGACAGACAGAGAGACAGAAAGAGAGAGAGAGAGACAGAGAGAGATACAAATCAAAAAGCACTGAAATTCAAATTTTGTACTGCACACCTCACAGTGTCTGTCTGACTGTGTGTCTGTCTGTGTGTCTGTGTGTGTGTGTGTGTGTGTGTGTGCGTGACAGAAAGAGAGACGGAGAGACAGAGAGAGATACAAATCAAAAAGCACTGAAATTCCAATTTTGCACTGCACACCTCACAGTGTCTGTCTGACTGTGTGTCTGTGTGTGTGTGTATGTGTGTGACAGACAGAGAGAGAGAGAGAGAGAGTGAGTGACACTTGCTGTGTATTTAAAAAACAAGCACTCAAACAAACGAAAGAGAATTACAGACGCAGAAGGCGATTGCACTGTTTGTGGCAACCGACGATGCCTTGCTCTCCCCTTGTACAGTGCGTCGTGAAGGCATGTGTGGACTAGGAGATGAGAGGAACAGGAGCCACAGAGCGTCAGCGGCAGACATCCAAGCTGCACATGGCACACGCGGCGCCACGCAGAATAAATGACGTTCCTGAGGCGCAGCCCAAGGCCAGCCACCCGTAGCCTCCTCGCCTCCTCCTCCCGGGACCTTTGAGGAGCACCCCCCAGCCACAGGTACTCATTCCAATGTTACATAATGGCCCAGCATCACAGGCCATCTCCTCACATTGAAATCTCTCCTGATTTCTGTTGCTTTTCCCTCATCTCTGAGCCGCTGAGTGTGTGTGTGTGTGTGTGTCTGTGTGTGTGTGTGTGTGTGTGCGTGTGTGTGTGTGTGTGTGTGTGTGTGTCTCTCTTTTACACAAAGAGCACATGTGAGTGCAATTGAAACGGCATTAATATGCAATGCACAGGACTTGCCAACTGGGCGCCCTCCTGTGGACCACAGATGCAATTGATTGTCCAAAGCTGTTAATTTCTGCGGCACTAACACCTTCTGACACTTTGTACCGCATTGAGCCAGCAGAGGGAGCCCCTCTTGTCAAATCCCAGTTGCACAGCAGCTGCCCTGCTTCTGTCTGTGTGCTTTGGTGTGTGTGTGTGTGTGTGTGTGTGTGTGTGTGTGTGTGACAGACAGACAGACAGACAGACAGAGAGAGAGATACAAATCAAAAAGCACTGAAATTCCAATTTTGCACTGCACACCCCACAGTGTCTGTCTGACTGTGTGTCTGTCTGTGTGTCTATGTGTGTGTGTGTGTGCGTGACAGACAGAGAGAGAGAGAGAGAGAGAGACAGAGAGAGAGAGTGAGTGACACTTGCTGTGTATTTAAAAAACAAGCACTCAAACAAACGAAAGAGAATGACAGACGCAGAAGGCGATTGCACTGTTTGCGGCAACCGACGATGCCTTGCTCTCCCCTTGTACAGTGCGTCGTGAAGGCATGTGTGGACCAGGAGATGACGCAGTGCTCCAAAGGCCTGGTTCTGCTGTCCCTTCTGCGGTCTCCTGCTGCAGACGCTTCTGTGCAGGGAAAGTGCTTCCAAAAAAGGTTTGCAGCTCTATCTCCAGATAGGAGGGTCTGACAAAGACACGGCGGGCATCCTTGGAGTCGGGGAACGATTCTGCATCCGTGGACGCATCACACGACCGTTCTCCAACTACTGCCCCATCCTGCAAAGGTACTCTGAACCATGCCATGTTGGGCACCTGCGGATGCGCCCGGACACGGGCAATGCAATGACAGTAGAACCAGGCCCTCTGCACCTTCCTTTCTCCCATTGGGACCGTTTTGTCCCATCCTTTTTGGTCCCATTCGCCATATCTCCAGAACCGAAGAAGCCATCGGCGTGGGCACTTCGCCACAGCGTCCGGCACCAACCAAAACCCCCACCTAGACACCAACATCAGCCCTCTACACCTCTTACTTTTTCAGTTATTCCACTTTTGTCCCATCCTCTCCTGGCTTTTTCCCCATAACCTATCCTATCATTTAAGCCTCATCATACCTGCAGTGGGCCACTGGAGGGAGACAAATCACCAAGCACTGAAATTCAAATTTTGCACTGCACACCTCACAGTGTCTGTCTGACTGTGTGTGTGTGTGTGTGTGTGTGTGTGTGTGTGTGTGTGTGTGTGTGTGTGAGACAGTTAGACAGACAGAGAGACAGAAAGAGAGAGAGAGAGACAGAGAGAGATACAAATCAAAAAGCACTGAAATTCAAATTTTGTACTGCACACCTCACAGTGTCTGTCTGACTGTGTGTGTGTGTGTGTGTGTGTGTGTGTGTGTGTGCGTGACAGAAAGAGAGACAGAGAGAGAGATGGACAGAGAGAGAGAGAGATACAAATCAAAAAGCACTGAAATTCCAATTTTGCACTGCACACCTCACAGTGTCTGTCTGACTGTGTGTCTGTGTGTGTGTGTATGTGTGTGACAGACAGAGAGAGAGAGAGAGACAGAGAGAGAGAGAGAGAGAGTGAGTGACACTTGCTGTGTATTTAAAAAACAAGCACTCAAACAAACGAAAGAGAATGACAGACGCAGAAGGCGATTGCACTGTTTGCGGCAACCGACGATGCCTTGCTCTCCCCTTGTACAGTGCGTCGTGAAGGCATGTGTGGACCAGGAGATGACGCAGTGCTCCAAAGGCCTGGTTCTGCTGTCCCTTCTGCGGTCTCCTGCTGCAGACGCTTCTGTGCAGGGAAACTGCTACATGTTATGTCACCGATCCCTGCCACGTCGCGTGTCTAACGACCCGGCAGGGCCTGCTGAGTACAGTGGTGGTGGAATCAGCCCGACCGGACACTCCTATATGCCACTTTGACCTTTTTATTCCGTCAAATTTTGACCGATTTCCACCAAGTCCAGAACCGTTGGTGCTATCGACATGGGGTCTTCACCAGGGTGTCCGGAGGACCCAAAAACCCACCCGTAGACACTACTTTCATCCCTCTACGACACTTACTTTTCGAGTTATTCCATTTTATTCCGTCAACTACTGGCTATTACCCCCTAACCTAACCCTAACCCTAACCCCTAACCCTAACCCTAACCCCTAACCCTAACCCCCTAACCCTAACCCCTAACCCTAACCCCTAACCCTAACCCCTAACCCTAACCCTAACCCTAACCCCCTAACCCCTAACCCTAACCCCTAACCCTAACCCTACACAACAACAGTCATTAAAATCACAAACCTTATTAAAACCCTTAAAAACACAATATTGCTTAAATATCAAACCCAGAAAGCATAAAAACGTAATTCGGTGAAAAACATACTCATCCAAGGTTAAAATTTAAAATTATAAATACATTTCCCTGCAAACCTGAAAAATTCATAAAAACGTAATTGGATTAAAAACATACACATGAAAATTTCAAAATCTTATATACATCACTTCAAAAAATATAATTCCTTAAAAATTCACATAATATACAAAATAAAAATACATTTCATACAATTTTATTACAATGGTAAAAATAACACATTCATTTTAGTCTAAAAGCATCACAGACATTTGAAAACACATTGCCTAAGCTAAAATTCAAAAACTCACAAACACCAAACCAAGGCTATAAAAGGCTGCACAGCAGAGAGGAGCTCATTTGGGAGCTGACCGTTGAAGAGACAACATCTCTCTCTCTCTGTGTATTCCCAGCTTGAAATTCATTGTGCCCCAGCCTGAGGAAGACCTATCCTGGGTCGAAACGTCGCGGCAGTGGGCACATTAATTCATTGATTTTCACTTATTAAAATTTAAACAATTTTATTAATTTAATTTATTTTTGTTTAAAAACAAATTTCATTTACATTTTTTCTTTTTTTCTCACCTTTGTTTGTGATTGTAAATTCATATACACATATTTTACATATCTAACTGAAATAAATAGCACATTAAAGCAATTATTAAATAAAGATAACAAAGGCGACATCAAGACATACAAAAGGTTAAGAATTTGACCATGGGGTCCCGGATGGACTCAGAAGGCTGGACGGTGGTGCGTCACGGGAGAGGGCGGCTGCCTTCCCGTAGACGTGTCCAGCAGGGGACAAGTGGCAGAGGCGGAGGGATGGACAGAGCACCGTCTGGACCCTTCAGGGACCGGACTCAATCCCACATCCCTAACCCTAACCCTAACCCTCCCCCCTCCCCTTCTAGCCCTAACCTTAAGGGAACCCTAAAGAAAACCTAAACAAAGAGGAAAAAGACAAGAAAGATCAGAAAAAAGGACAGAGTACATAAGGAAAGGATTTACAGGAAGGGGGTGCCATAAAAGAAACATACAGAACATAGGACGGGATGTCTAAAGAGTAGGGGGTGCCATTTAAAGAAATATGAGAAAGAATAAAGAAAAGAACACCAGAAAAACAAAGAGAAAGAATAAAGAACAACAGAAAGGATAAAGAAGAACAGAAAAAATAAAGAACAACAGAAATACAAAGAGCAGGATACAGAAAAACAGAAAGAATAAAGCACAACAGAAAAAGGTAGAAAAAGGGAGAGTTGAAGCAGAAAAAGCTGAGAACAAGAAAAAACTAAGAAACAGAAAAAGTTAAGAAAAACAGAAATGAAAAAGAAAAGTATAAAAGGCCCAGAGTGGCAAAAAAGAACACAAGAGCGGTTGGGCCAGCCTGAAGAAGGCTAACTGAAGCCGAAACGTCGCGATGGCCCACCACAGTGCACTACACCCGCTTAGGGTAATTTTTTGAACAGGGGGCACCAACACTAGTCCCAGTGATGGCCCGTGCATTCAGGTTCCGGCATAGCCGGGCCTGCTCTTTACCCAAATCCTATCCAGCCAGTGCCTCATGGGATTGGGGGTGCCCCTGCCTATTGCCTCTCTCCCTGACTGTGGAGAGCCCCCCACCCACTACCTTTTCCTAACCCTAACCCCTTTGCCCCCCTCCCCCCTCCCCTTCTAGCCCTAACCTTAAGGGAACCCTAAAGAAAACCTAAACAAAGAGGAAAAAGACAAGAAAGATCAGAAAAAAGGACAGAGTACATAAGGAAAGGATTTACAGGAAGGGGGTGCCATAAAAGAAACATACAGAACATAGGACGGGATGTCTAAAGAGTAGGGGGTGCCATTTAAAGAAATATGAGAAAGAATAAAGAAAAGAACACCAGAAAAACAAAGAGAAAGAATAAAGAACAACAGAAAGGATAAAGAAGAACAGAAAAAATAAAGAACAACAGAAATACAAAGAGCAGGATACAGAAAAACAGAAAGAATAAAGCACAACAGAAAAAGGTAGAAAAAGGGAGAGTTGAAGCAGAAAAAGCTGAGAACAAGAAAAAACTAAGAAACAGAAAAAGTTAAGAAAAACAGAAATGAAAAAGAAAAGTATAAAAGGCCCAGAGTGGCAAAAAAGAACACAAGAGCGGTTGGGCCAGCCTGAAGAAGGCTAACTGAAGCCGAAACGTCGCGATGGCCCACCACAGTGCACTACACCCGCTTAGGGTAATTTTTTGAACAGGGGGCACCAACACTAGTCCCAGTGATGGCCCGTGCATTCAGGTTCCGGCATAGCCGGGCCTGCTCTTTACCCAAATCCTAACCCTAACCACTCCCCCTTTTCCCCTTCACCTCCTATCCCCTCCCACTACCTTTCCCTAACCCTAACCTTTCCCCTAATAACCCAAATTGGCTCTATGTCTAACCCTAATTCTAGGTTTAAATGTTTACATATATTAATCTCATGTAAAGGTGTTAAACGAATAACAGTAAATTCATTATCATAATGTCAAAGAATAAATATTAATTTATGCACTCAAATATTAAATAAGCATTAACACTAATAAATAAATTAATTTAAATAGTATATAATTTCAGTTCATGTGATATAATTCATTGTAGTACAATTAGACGTACACATACAAAGACAAACCCTAATTTTATAAGGGGACAGGGACACTGAAACAACATTATTAAAAAAAGAACGGTACAAAACGCATTACAGACCAGAGGGTATAAAAGGAGCACAGGCAGGAGAGAGAGCTCATTCTGCTTTCGACAGCCAAACAGTGCACATCTCCAGCAGCCAGCCATTGTTTTGAGCGCTTGGATTTTTGTTGATTTTATTTTCTTTCGTGCCTCACAGGCCTGAGGAAGACCTCTTAAGGTCGAAACGTTGCCTGAGGCACGTTTGACTTTTTTTCAACCGGAAAACACGGTTTTTTGTTTTTAGGGATTTTTAAGCCCCTGTGCTCTCTTTTAGTTGTTTGCAGATTTTTTTATACCACACAGCCGAACAGGCAGTTTCTGTTTTAAGGGATTTTTAAGCCTTTGGGCTCTCTTTTAGTTGTTTGGAGCCAAATACACGGTTTTTCTTTTAAGGGATTTTCAAGCCTTTGGGCTCTCTTTTAGTTGTTTGAGCCCCTTTTTGGGTTCCACTTTTAGTTGAAAAAAACAATTCATTTTTTTACATTTCATTTAAATTAAAAAACATTCACAAATTAAAAACAACTAGTTAAAAAACCACCCGTCATGGCTGACGAGTGGCGTGAAGTCCGCTACGGAAGGCGGCGCCAGCGCCCCTTCCTTGACAACCCAGACCGGGGGTTCTCCCGTGGGATGGCCCGTGCACCTTCCTTCTACCCTCGTAGGAGGAATCAATTCCCTTATCCTAACCCTGTTCTTAGTTATTATTACTGTCCCTGATATTGTATACCTCAGCTCCTTGTAAAAACTAACTGGGGAGTATACTACCCCTGATACTGGCCCTAAACCTAACCTCAGTGGACACTATGCAAAAATCAATTTCGGCTCTAAACCTAACCACTCTAATACCCAATTGGACTGAGTACTCCCCTATCCCTGGAATGGGCCCTAAACCTAACCTCAGTAGACTCTGTGCTAGGTGGGATTTGATCCCTAATCCTAACCTTTCCCTGCTCCTCTTTACCTCTCCTCCCCCCATCTTATTAACCCCATCCACGGGATCCCACTTTAAATCTCCTCTGGGTCATGCTGGGAGAATCCTGGACACCTGAGACGGGATCCGTGCTCCCAAATTTGATTTCCCCTAACCCTAACCCTCAGGTTCCGGAAGGAAGGACAAGGAAGTCACGAAAAGAAAAACAGAAAGAAAATTAAGTAAGAATTTTTAAGAAACACAAGTTGGAAACCCAAGAGTGGGAGGAGCTAAGAAAGAGTATAAAAGCCAAGAGAGGCACAGACAAGACAGAAGTCAAACAGACACAAGACAACACACATTGGCGAACGGCCCAATGATGTACAATGCGCATACACCCAAGATGGGTAATTTTTTGAAACAGGGCAGGGACATCACCACCCGGCCCCAGCGATGGCCCGTGCATGCCAGGTTGCCAGCTTGCTGGCGGCCTGCTCATTTACACAAATCTAACACAAAACAGAAACAAAGACAAGACACACTGGGTCAGCCTGAAGAAGGCAAAAACATGCCGAAACGTCGCGAACAGCACAGTGATGCTAAAGTGCACTAAAACCCTAGATATGGGCAATTTTTTGAACCAGGGCAGAGACACCACGACCCGGCCCCATCGACCCGGCTGGTAGCCACCTCAGGCTACCAGCTTGCTGGTTTCCTGCTCTTTACTCAAACCCAAAGTATAGTAAGACAAGGAAGTGACGAAAAGATAAAAACAGAAAGAAAAGCAAGTAAGAATTTTTCAGAAACACAAGTTGGAAACCCAAGAGTGGGAGGAGCAAAGAAAGAGCATAAAAGCCAAGAGAGGCACAGACAAGACAGAAGTCAAACAGAGACAAGACAACACACGTTGGGCAAGCCTGAAGAAGGCAAAGAAATACTGGAACATCTATCATGAACGGCCCAATGATGTAAAATGCACATACACCCAAGATGGGTAATTTTTTGAAACAGGGCAGGGCCATCACCACCGGGCCCCAGCGATGGCCCGTGCACGCCAGGCTGCCGGCTTGCTGGCGACCTGTTTATTTACACAAACTTCTATTGGCTACAATTCATTGGTTCCTTGTTACGCTTTTTCGGACACCAAACTTGGCAGGCACAAGGCTGCTGCTACCAACAAGACTTACATAGAATTTTGGGGTTTCTCTGTATTTCTTTTGACTTTGCAATATTAATATTGAAGTGACTGCTATTGTGACTTGGCAGTACATATATAAAGATGAATTTAATTGAATTAATTTAAACAGAACTTGTCCCAGTACAGAACCCTGCAGAACTCCACAATTAACTTTGATGGGTGAAAAGGGCTTCTCATTTACATGAACAAACTGACTTCTATTAGATATGATTTAAACCACTGAAGCACAGCACCTTTAATACCTGTGGCATGCTCTAATCCCTGCAATAGATTATGGTTGTAAACAGTATCAAACACTGTACTGAGGTCTAACAAAAGTAAGGTTTTCAACTGAATTATAACTGTCAAGTTAATTAGTTGATAGCATAGATATGAAAATTGCCTACAGTATTCTACATCTGAATGACAAACTAACTATGACTATAACAAACAGGCATGTTCATTATCCCAGACAGAAAGGTCATTCATGACTATATGTTAATCATGCCCCTTTAAATCAAACCCAGCCTTTCATGCTTTTGGAGTAGTTTTGGAGTCACTCTTTCTTATCATGATTTTATTTAAAAAAATACTGAATTTAATTGAATTGAAAGCCTTTATTGTCATTATACATGGTATAGCGAAATTGGAAACAGCTCTATAAAAGTGCACATGTGCTTTATAGCACATTATAAAAACTATACAATAATTTAACTATACACTTACTATAAATATAAATACACAGTACAGTGCTGACACAGAGACAGACAGGCAGAGAATTGATGATGATGATTTCAGTGCAGATTACTTAATGCAAGTTTGACTTGACTATGGTAATGGCTTTGGGGAAGAAGATATCCCTGGTCCAATTCAATAAAAAAAAAAAACCTCAGTCTGACCATCTGATGTTACATAGACTCGAGACTCAGCAAAAGCAGCCGACTCAGATGTACAGGTCTACCCTCTTTACCCTACTGGTTCATGATTAACTAATGGAACAAAGTTTAGACAAACAGTAATTTGAGTTCAGTACAGTTTGTCTTCTGATCAGTTATCTATCTGTTAACCTTTGTGTACATTTGTGGTTTTAGCAGAGGATAAAAGTCCAGCTCGAGTGTGCTCATCTCTATTTTTGCTGTTCGTTGCATTGACATAAAACCAAAACATGAAGGCTTATCTGCTCCTGCTTCTACTGATACCTCTCTGCTCAGGTAACTAAACTGAACGCTGAAAGTAGGACAATATTCTTAATCTCAAGTTGGTCGAAACAAATTACTAGCAATGTGCTAGTAATTTGCTGAAAATAATACTGAAAATAATCATCACCTCTGAGTCTGGATTCTTGTTAGAGAACCTTTATTTATATCTTAATTGGTGTTTTAAGCCTTATATACTGTTTAGTCTAAATATGACTCACTTTGACATCATTGAACTAGCCTAATAATCATTCTGTTAGTCTCAAATTACAATATTTTAAAAGCTTTGACTGTTGTGCAGGTGCTATAAATTATTGTACATTCTGGGTAATATTTTACCCATATCTGTTCAGACAGATTTTTGCTCCACCAGCATGTGCGAAATCAAGAAAAAGCATGCTTAGTGTAAACGCCAAAAACACAGTCAAACGTTATCAAGAACATGCCAAATCCTAGCCGTTTAGAAATATTGGCCAATTAGAAGTCTAGAAGTCTGGGAGGGAACGAGTAAACAGGGTTTTATGCAACCTGCAGTACTTCTGAAAAGTTTTTGTTTTTCTGTAAAGACAGATAATTTTGTGTTACTTTAAACTGTCTTCATCATTTCAAATGTTAACATTTTAACATTATTTTAGCATATATAAATGTAATTTTAAAACAAATTACAATCATTCAAAACCGGAGAAGCCACGTCTGAAGTTCACTGTGACGCCTCTCTCTGTGTAAATGGAGAGTTGGTAACTGCATGTGTAAGTGTGTAAAAACTGCAGATAGTCAGATTAACAGCAACAGTATTTTGTCTCTCTCCGGCATTTTAGAAATTTATCTCATGTAAACAATACCGTGGCACACAGCATGACGTCAAAACAGGTGCACACCTTTGACGTGACTAAATCTCTGTTTTCCTCATCCACAGGTAAATGTAAAAACTGACTTTTTGAAAATCTCTACTCTGGCAGGAGTTTTAAAAAATCTCAGTTGTCAGTGATCAAAAACATCATTTACACGTGGACAAAAGACCCAAACGCATAGAAAAAGCTGCGTTTGAAAAATTTTCGTGTATGTGTGGACGTAGCCTTAATGAAAACAATTAAACACAACCCTAACCTGCTTTTGTTGCAGCTGAGCAGTTTTACATCGAGTGTTATGGTCAGGACTTCCTGATGGTCAACAACCAGCTGCTGCAGTGCACCGGCAAAGTCCAACAAGCTTGTTACACCAGAGGTGAGTCCTCCAGGACAGGGGTGTGTTCAGCTGTGTCTCCTTGTTTTTCAATCCAAGTTGAGATTGGAATTTAATGTTAATTCCTAATATAAAAAACAGATACTGACAAGTAAATATTTAAATCGTTTCCCAGAAATTTGGATTTTTATGTTCATCAAAGTGAAGGTTCTCAGTCATCCAGGTTATCGTAGTCTAAGGAGCTTGGAAAGAAAAGCGTCTGGACTTATTAAACCATTTAAAGCCGGTCAGAGCGGGCACGCTCCGTTTTGTGTAACTACTTTTAAATCCCTGTAGAACCGGAACCGTGTAAGCTAGCGCAAGATTTTTTTTTGCATATGAAACCGGAGGAGTTGTACTTACATCTTATGCCATCAGCTTGTCCTAGGTCATGGTTTCCTTCCACATATAGCTTTGCAAAAATTGCATAAAAAGCGCTTGCAGGAACAAAAACATAATATTCCAGAAACACGCTTTGCCGATCCAATCAGCTGTTCGTAACACTTCCTACATTGAAAAAGATGTCAGCGCGAACGATCGCATGTCCGCCATTTCCTCATTTTCGCAGAAAATGTAGTTTTTTACTTGTAGGCCTTAAAAGCCTATACTGGTGTTTTTATAAGTCATGTTTGACTCTATACTTTTCTGTGTCGTTTCTGGGATGCTTAGAACTCGGATTGCACTGCTGGAAATAGTTTATTTTGATGCACATGCTGTTTTCTTTGCAAATTTGCATCATAGGATTGTTTTTCATTTTCCTGCAGTATATAAAAATTGCTGTATCTCAAAAATAAAACTATGAAGACACTCAAAATAAATTTCCTGTTGTTGTAAACTATTTTTTGCATTTAAAGTTTTGAGGGTTAAGCCTCTTAAATTTCTCCCAGTAGAAATATATGTAAAAAAAACAAAAACGATTTTCAATTTTTTTTTGTAGTTTATTGCACTTTTTTGCAATTAATGTAGTTACTATGGACTTAATGCATACATATTATTAAAATATGGGCTATAACAGTTGTATTGATGTATAGCAACTTGAAATGCTCCCAAAAATGGCACTACAACATGTAAAAATATAATATAAGCTCTGTCGGACTTGGTTCTATGGTAGGTCTTAAAAGGTTAAGTGGCTTGAAGACATTTCACCTCTCATCCAAGAAGCTTCTTCAGTTCTAAGGGTCAAATGGTGGAGAGTCCCAGATTTAAACCCAGTGGGAGTTTCCCCCCAAAGAGGGACAAAAAGGACCCCCTGATGATCCTCTACCTAATCACATGAGCCAAGGTGTGAAAACGGGTGTGGGTCACAATCAACCAGGATTTCAGGTGAGCTCATTGTGAAACCTGGCCCCACCCTGTCATGTGACAAGACTCAGCAGTCCATCTGCATCTAAAGGACAAAGGTCACTCTTTCGAAGATGCCAATGTTCACATTTTGAACAGAGAGGACAGATGGTTTGAAAGAGGAGTGAAAGAAGCCATTTATGTCCACTGTTGTCATGAGTCGCTGTGTGGCAGGCAGGAGTTGGACCCAAAATGCAGGCACTCAGGCATGAGGTTTAAACACAAAGAACTCAGCTTTATTTGCTGGCAGGGGAAAGTCATTAAAAAAGCAAACTAAACTTACAGTGAGACACAGGGAGATCCACACAGCATGAGGGACGACACGACACTGACTCAGAGAAACACAGGGTTTAAATACACTGGGAAGTAACGAGGGGAATGAGACACAGAAGGAGAGCACAGCTGGGGGAAATCAGAACTGACGAGACAAGGAAGCGTAAACTGAACACACTGAGATAAGACAGAGACCTTCAAAGTAAAACAGGAAACACATAACACAGACTGAACAAAAGACACAGACTCACATGCAGGCACTACAACAGAGGGAACAGAGACGTGGGACCAGGGCAGACACAGACACTGACTGGACACGGGGATATAGCGGACAGGGGAGACAGCAACTAAGGATTACACAGAGACAAACCATAAGACACAACTCTAACAAAGAAACCAAAGCATAGAAATGATAAATAACATATAAACTCAAAACCCTGGGTCAACGACCCAGGCATCCTAACAACTGTGAGCGACCATCTTTGAACAGAGGCGGTGGCTTACGACACCAACTGTCTGCCATCTATAATCCAGTTTTGAGATCCTTCCCAGACGCCTTAACGCCCACTCACACCCTGGGCCATCTGACCTCAGGAAATCACATCACAAGTGATTTGTGAATCACAAGTTCTCAAAAACTCAGTGTCAGACCTGACAATGAGACATGGAGACATGACTGACTGGGGAGACAGAGGGAACATAAAGGGTGACAAGTCATGAAATGTAGAGCAAAAGGGAAAGTAACAGAAATCTAAAGCCTAGGAACTAAGAATATAAACCAAGCAGAAAACAATAAAGAGAACCAAAACCATGAAGAACAACAAATCCAAGAATATTACTTAAAGTTTAATTACACCCACACCCAGTATGTGACAATACTAAGTCAGTTAATAAGTCCGTTGTAGTGAATGCACTGGTATGTTTCCTGTCTGCAGATAATGGAGATAAAGGGTGCACGCGGCTGGAGTTCTGCTCTCGACCTGGCTGGACCTGCTGTCACACCAACCGCTGCAATGCCTGAGGCAATCACAGACCAGCAAACTGATATCATCACACCACACGATGTGAAACAAAGCTGTCCAGCAGAGTTCAAATAAAACAGTGTGCCATATATCTGAGCTCAGTGTTTAAAAATCAATATTTAGTTTTCTGACTTGTAACATCCCTGAAATAAAATCTGTGAAATCATGTCTCAGTGGAATTATATTCAGAAGTGAATTAAAAGCCATTTGGTATAATAGTACTAATAATCAGAGTAGAACAAAGATATCCCCTCCTTATCTGCTCACTTCCACATCACTCATCCAGTGACTCATTAAACTACCTGGCAGCACAGCAGTGGGAGTTGTATTCTCAACATCAAAATTAGAAGAAAAAACATTACATTAAAAAACCTACATTAAAAATTGCTGTTAAATAATTTTCCAAATTATTGTGGCTATGATTGTGTAAAATCATGTTTATCTATGAAAGGGCAAAAAAAATTATATACAAAAAGGACAGGCCACATATACTGTAAAATCGAATTAGTTCCCAAAACTCAAAAAAACTATGCAAAGTCGGTGCCTCAAAAAAACTGAGTAAAGCTTACTTAAGATGTCTATGTTAGGACAACGTATTCATTGCAAGTATGCACTACTAAGGATAACTTGACTTTTATGACTGTGCAATACTAATTGTTTACCCACTGACAAATATTTCAAGTTCTACTAAATTAAAAAAAAAAAGAATTTGTGGTAACTTCCCTTTAAAAAAAACAGATTATGTTTTATCATCCTTGATATTTCTAGTACAGCACTTATAGAAATATAACACTGTATGCAAGTATGATTCAAAAAGAATAATTAGCAACACTTCTGTAATGGTGTCAAAATCAGCCCAACTTTTATTTTCAACATACTGGACACTGTTCTGCTAAACAACAACAGTTATATTGTCATCACTGTTTATAATCTTACAATGAGTCTCAGAGTCCATTATTCTGAAACTAAGTTTAGGCTTTCCACAACTTTAATTTACAAGTTACGTTGCTAACATAATCAAAATAAAAAGTATTTGTTGTTCAGTCACAAGTGCAGTCTCTAGATCAAACAACACATTTGTTTTCCACTCAAACACAGAAGCTGGTATGTTGTAATATTTTAAGGATGGTTTGTTTCCAGTCCAGGCATTACTGCCTGAATGACTGTCATGGATTTAGGTGATCCAAATGTAAGTACAGAAGAAAGTCCTTAACCCTTTCACCATAGTGGTTACTACAGTGGACAGCTATTCAAAGGCTGTTTGCTTGTATTTGTGTCAGTGTTGATGGTATACTTACACGTAAACCACTACATTGGACACTGATGTGTCACTCCATGCCCTGCCACCCACTGGCTGTTTAATGTTACTACAGATGTATGACGTGTTTCATTGTAATTATTGTAGTATGAATGAATGCATGAATTATGACAACCTCAATCAGGATTTTTATTCATCTTTTCATGCCTACAGATGAATAAAAATACTTAAGCAAAAAATCCTAATAAAACCATTGTTTTAAAATCTAATTAGTTCACGGAACTCAAAAAACCTATGCAAACTCGTTGCCTCAAAAAAACTGAGTAAAGTTTACTTAAGATGACTAAGTTAAGGCAACTTATTCACTTTGAGTACAGAGTAAAAATCTATTTAGTTTCCAGAACTAAAAAAAAACATGCCATCTCGTTGCCTCAAAAAAAAAAGGTAAAGCTTACTTAAGATGACTGTTAGGACAACTTATTCATGATATTTCTGACTGTACAATACTAATTGTTTACCTACTGACAAACATTTCAAGTTCAACTAAATGAAAAAACAATTCGTAGTAACCTGAATATGATTAAAAATAATTAACAACACTTTTTGTAATGATGTTAAAATCAGCCCAACTTTTATTTTCAAATGCAAGTTTGTTTTGTACTTACATTACTTATATCATCAAAATAAAATATATTTATTGTGCTGTCACAAGTGCAGTCTCTAATTTAAACAACACATTTGTTTTTCCATCCAAGGAGCTGGAATGTTGTAATATTTTAAGGATGGCTTGTTTCAAGTCCAGGCATTACTGCCTGAATGACTATCATGGATCGAGGTGATCCAAATGTAAGTGCAGAAGAAAGTCTTTAACTTCCCTTAAGTGCAGTGGCAGTGAATGTGGGTTGGAGATGCAATGAGCTTGAACCTGCAGGCGACCATCTTCACTAACCACACCATCTATTCAATTCAATTTAATTTTATTTATATAGCACCAAATCACAACAGCAGTCGCCTCAAGGTGCTTTACATTGTACAGTAGATCCTACAATAATACATACAACGAAAAACCCAACAATCATATGACCCCCTATGACAGGGGTGTCAAACTCAAATACACAGTGGGCCAAAATTCAAAACTGGAACAAAGTCGCGGGCTAACATTAATATTTATTGAAAAAAAAAATCTTCCTCCAGATATAAGAATGAATCTTTTCTTATGGACTCAAATAAGTTTTGCTGGAAAACTGAATATGGAACAAGCAAAGCTTAATACTAAACAATATATATATTAGCTGTATAATACCAGTAGGCCAGCTCTAATAGTAATTTGGTATGGCTTCGCGGGCCAAATGTATTTAGGCTGCGGGCCAAATTTGGCCCCCGGGCCAGAGTTTGACACCTATGCCCTATGAGCAAGCACTTTGGTGACAGTGGGAAGGAAAAACTCCCTTTTAACAGGAAGAAACCTCCGGCAGAACCAGCCTCAGGGAGGGGCGGGGCCATCTGCTGCGACTGGTTGGGGTGAGAGAAGGAAGACAGGATGAAAGACATGCTGTGGAAGAGAGACAGAGATCTCTGATGGAGGACTCCTCTCTCCTGGTGTCTTGCAAGAAAACAATCATATTTTTTGGAGCACAAACTTAATTGCTTTCTTAAAACATTTTTTTTCTGCATTTGGTATAGAACAGACTCAAATTTAGACAATCTCAGGCTCCCTCCCCACCAGAGAGGGGACATTCAATGTCCCACTTGTCAGTCTGAATAGCCCTGACCACCACCCAACATACAATAATGTCATGAAAGCATCATTTTAAAAAGGGCTATGCAAACATGGCCAATAACTTTCATTCTAATGATCTGCAAAATGATTTGGGCACAAAACAAATTTTGCTGTTAGAAACAGGGGCGGATCTAGAAGGGTGGCAAGTGCCACCCTAAAATGATCAGTTGCCACCCCAAGTGCCACCCCAGTTTTACATACGACAGTGTTGTTTATTAAAATAAGATAGCATTAACACTTTGAGCATAGTTACAGTCAACAGTGAATATAAATGCTAAAATTGAATATATTGCATAGTGTTACCCCCCTCCAACATTAACAATTAGGTCAGCCCATAGCACAGACCGGCTTTTTTCTTGTTTTCAGTAGCAACCGATGCCTATGATTGTGCCAGAGTGCATTTTGAACAACACCATGGGAATTTCAGATTTCACACAGGTGGTTGGTTGTTACACTCTGGAAATGGAAGGAAGGTGAGTTTTATTAACCCTCTGACGTCCACGGACACGCTGCACCTCCAAATCACATGACTGATTTAAGCTGACATAGCAACAAGCTGCAGCCACGCTGAGTCTGTATTTCAGCCCATATTGAAAGTTTGGACTTCAAAGTTTTAGAATTTTAATTACAGGCCAGTAAATCCAGAGTCATGATAATTTTTGAATGAATGT
>NC_140473.1:1527500-1590000 GCF_051167445.1 Perissodus microlepis | reverse complement strand
CATGAAAACCAAAATAGTTCCAAACACCAGATCTGAATGAGGGTGGGGGAGGTTCAATTTGCCATGTTGCAACGAGAGCTTACCTTCTGTCTCGCTAGCTTGCCCTGCGCTCAGTGAATCTGAGTTCGACTACTCCGCCTAGGCTGCACTGTCGAGCGCAGATCCACTGAGCGCTCAACACAGACAGCATTAGTGATGGGCAGATGAAGCTTCATGAAGCACTGAAGCTTTTCATCCAATTGGTTCACCCCAGCGCAAAGCTTCTTGAAGCTTCATTTGCTCTAGTAGGACACCTACTGGACGTAAAAATATTAGTTGGCATGAATTTAAAGAGTGTGGCTTTTTGCACACAGCCTGTAAATGTCAACAACAAAAGGAGTGTGTAAAACATGTATATTGTAGTGATGCAGTATACTGTGTATATTTATACTGGCAGTATGGAAAATGATTATTTGGAAATGCTTAAAATGGAAATGATCATTTACTGTGAGGTGTGGTTGGCGTGTGGACAGTGGTTGTGCTTTTGTAACGTTGAGGTATGGACAGCTACAGACTGAGGCCTCAGTCCTGCCTGTTCACATTTTATTCTGTAAAAACTAAATTTTCACTGCTTTTATGACCTTTTAGTGGGGAGAACATAGCTAGGATTTAATGATTTAACAAATCTTTTAAAACCTTTGTCCTCCACAATGCTAAATGGCTGGGAGTCCTCAATCACCATGCTAACCAGGTCTTCATCTACAGGGAGTGCAGAATTATTAGGCAAATGAGTATTTTGTCCACATCATCCTCTTCATGCATGTTGTCTTACTCCAAGCTGTATAGGCTCAAAAGCCTACTACCAATTAAGCATATTAGGTGATGTGCATCTCTGTAATGAGAAGGGGTGTGGTCTAATGACATCAACACCCTATATCAGGTGTGCATAATTATTAGGCAACGTCCTTTCCTTTGGCAAAATGGGTCAAAAGAAGGACTTGACAGGCTCAGAAAAGTCAAAAATAGTGAGATATCTTGTGGAGGGATGCAGCAGTCTCAAAATTGCAAAGCTTCTGAAGCGTGATCATCGAACAATCAAGCGTTTCATTCAAAATAGTCAACAGGGTCGCAAGAAGCGTGTGGAAAAACCAAGGAGCAAAATAACTGCCCATGAACTGAGAAAAGTCAAGCGTGCAGCTGCCAAGATGCCACTTGCCACCAGTTTGGCCATATTTCAGAGCTGCAACATCACTGGAGTGCCCAAAAGCACAAGGTGTGCAATACTCAGAGACATGGCCAAGGTAAGAAAGGCTGAAAGACGACCACCACTGAACAAGACACACAAGCTGAAACGCCAAGACTGGGCCAAGAAATATCTCAAGACTGGTTTTTCTAAGGTTTTATGGACTGATGAAATGAGAGTGAGTGTTGATGGGCCAGATGGATGGGCCCGTGGCTGGATTGGTAAAGGGCAGAGAGCTCCAGTCCGACTCAGACGCCAGCAAGGTGGAGGTGGAGTACTGGTTTGGGCTGGTATCATCAAAGATGAGCTTGTGGGGCCTTTTCGGGTTGAGGATGGAGTCAAGCTCAACTCCCAGTCCTACTGCCAGTTTCTGGAAGACACCTTCTTCAAGCAGTGGTACAGGAAGAAGTCTGCATCCTTCAAGAAAAACATGATTTTCATGCAGGACAATGCTCCATCACACGCGTCCAAGTACTCCACAGCGTGGCTGGCAAGAAAGGGTATAAAAGAAGAAAAACTAATGACATGGCCTCCTTGTTCACCTGATCTGGACCCCATTGAGAACCTGTGGTCCATCATCAAATGTGAGATTTACAAGGAGGGAAAACAGTACACCTCTCTGAACTGTGTCTGGGAGGCTGTGGTTGCTGCTGCACGCAATGTTGATGGTGAACAGATCAAAACACTGACAGAATCCATGGATGGCAGGCTTTTGAGTGTCCTTGCAAAGAAAGGTGGCTGTATTGGTCGCTGATTTGTTTTTGTTTTGTTTTTGAATGTCAGAAATGTATATTTGTGAATGTGGAGATGTTATATTGGTGTCACTGGTAAAAATAAATAATTGAAATGGGTATATATTTGTTTTTTGTTAAGTTGCCTAATAATTCTGCACAGTAATAGTCACCTGCACACACAGATATCCCCCTAAAATAGCTAAAACTAAAAACAAACTAAAAACTACTTCCAAAAACATTCAGCTTTGATATTAATGAGTTTTTTGGGTTCATTGAGAACATGGTTGTTGTTCAATAATAAAATTATTCCTCAAAAATACGACTTGCCTAATAATTCTGCACTCCCTGTATTTGAGATTGTCTTTATTGTCTTTCCTCAGGAGAACAAAGCACAAATATAAATATCACACACGTAACTTATTACAGCTGTATCATATTGTTATATCATTTATTAACATTACTGCATGCTATATTATCATTGCATTTGATGGCTCACCTGGTCTTGCTCCACAATCGGTGTCCCCCTTATTCTCATGCAAAGCTCTGTAGTGCCTAAGCATGGATGAGGTGTTGTTGTTATATCCCAGCTCCCTGGCACATAGCAAACACTTCACCTTGTACAAAAGTAAAGCCGCTTAACATAAATTGTATTGCACAATCAGTATTATGAAAATACATCTTCTGTAGAAATTTACATGCCTTGTTGGGAGGAATAAAATCAAAATGTTCCCACACAGGGGAGGACATCCTCCTCTTCTTAGCTGGCTCCATTCTCTCCTGACTTTCTCTCCTCACTCTCATAAACCTCCAAACTGTCTCCAAACTCTCACTAACCGCAACTCTCCATCAAACACCCACATTTTGAATGGAGTCTGAGGGGTTTGTATTGCTGTCATAGCTCGCGGCAAAGTTCGAACCACTTCATGAACCAGTCACGTGGTACAGCCGGGCAGCGAGGCTTCGGACGTCATCATTTTCAGCTCCTCCCATAAATGAAGCAAGCCTCGATACGCACATCGCGGAAACGCCCCCTCCATTACTCGACACAAGCTTCGAGGCCTCGATACAGAACGTCACATCACTAGACAGCATGTCCGAAGGAAAGTTGATAAAATAAATTAAAAATTTTGTATTGTTCGATACATATGCGTACCGAACCGAAAGCACTGTATCGAACGGTTCAATATCGATACGAGTATCGTTGCACCCACACAAAATTCACGGTTCGGTTCGATACTTTGGTGTCACGGTTCGATATTTTTTCGATACAAAAAAAAATGTTCATGCCTTTTTAATTTGTCATTTATTAAAATTATAAATATATATTTTAACTCAAAAGTACAGTTTTTAAATTTAACCCTAACCCTAACCCTTGTGCGTGTTTTTTATTTTGACAGCGAATGCGCACCTGCGGACCACTTATGTGCAGCCCTGGTTATATAGCTCATATCGCAGCCACAGAAATGATTTTGTCCATGAAACCATGAAGCTGCGCTTTCTTTTTGCCTTATAGTCTGATTAGTCATAACTTTTCCGTTTTGTGGTAAGCTTTTCTTTGGCTGTCACTTCTTCACCCTGACCTGTCTTATTTGGCTCAGCAGAACTAAAATATATATCCTGCTGCTTTTACACAGGCACTCACATAACGCTCAGCGATTCTCTGCGCGATCAACCTCTCACATGTTTAAGCTGCGGGAGATTTCACTTGTCATGTTTGCATAGTAAGCTAACGATTGATAAGACGACGTCAGAGGAATTGGTGCGCAAATTATCGTCACTCACCAATCAGTGCTGTCGCTCTCTATACACAGTTCGCGCGATTGCAAAGTGAAAGCAAAAATCAAGCGCAAATTCAAACGCGATTTCAATATGTCACATATTGACAGTGGCTCACCGATGCCAATGACATAATTACCCAGCTACATTTCCGAAAGAATGCAAAAGCATTGACATATATATTTCCTTCCTACGATAGCCCGACGGGACGTCGGGCTAGCGATATTGCGAGCCCTGTATCTGATTGAGGAATCACTCATCTTTGGAAAAGAGAGTTTATTACAGAGAAATGGCTCTTTCCAAAATAAAAGCTATACTATACGCTTCTTCTGGGCTATATTCTCAGCAGCATATTAAACATATCAGGTCCCCATAAGGAGAATCATGTGCTAACGGCTGTCTAAATGACTCGGGTAAAGTTTGTAGCATGCGTGCTTGTTGTTGTTTTTGTCTGCTTCCACTTGTCTTTGCACTAGGATGATGTAAATGTGCAGTCATATTCGTTGTGTTCCGACTAGTGCTTTCAGGTTAATCTCGTTGAAATGACCTTAACGCCACAACACGGCAAATCTCCGTTAACGAGCTACCCCTGATCGCCCCGTGCATGGGGCTAGACGGCCAACACGTTAACGAGCTAACTGCGCTAACGCACTAGTTCCCACCCATGTAATTAAGCATTGCGTGGCACTTCCAACATACTGTTTTACTTTAGTCCATGACGCGCTTACCTTCAGGGTCATACGTCACATTAAAACCAAAATAATTCCAAACGCCAGATTTGAATGAGGGTGGGGGAGGTTCAAATTGCCATGTTGCAAGGAGAGCTTAACTTTGTCTCGCTAGCTTGCCCTGCGCTCTTCCTTCTGACATGCTGTCTGTGTTGAGCGCTCAGTGGATCTGCGCTCGACAGTGCAGCCTAGGCGGAGTAGTCGAACGCAGATTCACTGAGCGCTCAACACAGACAGCATCGTCAGAAGGAAAGTTGATGAAATAAATTACAAATTTTGTATTGTTCGATACATATGCGTACCGAACCGAAAGCACTGTATCGAACGGTTCAATATCGATACGAATATCGTTGCACCCCTAATATATATATATATATATATACACATATGTACACACACACACACACACACACATTTGTAAATAGTTTGTTTTCTTAAGCAGTGTGGTGGTTGGAATATTAGGCTGCACCATCTCCTCTCAAGGTGTCCAAAAGAGTCACCTATTACATTTGGAAGATGTAAGGAGTGCACAAATAGTCTGTCTCTTGTGCTCTATCACAACAACTCTCTCTCAAGATTTAAGGCTGCTCAGAGACACGATCAAACAATAAGTGACTTCAAGGCACCACAGCTGTGTTATACAATAACTGTGGGGTGTGGTCGGGAAAGCCAATGTGTTTTAAATAAATCTCCACATCCCTGCACTTATAGAATATGTAGAGAGTGGAGAATCTCTCACCTAGAGAACCATGGTTACAATGTAATCATACGTTACTAGGTGTTTTTATTGTAAATGCTTGCGAATGCTGTGTGACCGTACACATTAAACACTGCGGCACCTAAAGTCCGACATCATCAGACAACGTGCACAAAAAAAAAATGTCTGTTTCTAAAACATTTATTTGCATTTCTTGTTCAAATCTTTAGTACAGTCCGTCCTCTGACAGGAATGCATGAGAAAAAACATGATTGGCTCAAAAACAGTCATATGAACATCATCACTGTCTCTGATGAACGCTCAAAAGTCCCCATCATGGCCCCACCCCTTCATGACCATTCAGGTGGGCTCCTGAACTGTGGACAAGCCCTTCAGAGACAAGTGTAAAAACATGGTATTAAAAAGGCAACAACATGAACAACCCAACACCACCCCTCCCCTAACCCACCTGAAAGGCCACGGCCCTGGAGTGACATCATCATGCCATCATTCAGAAAATATTTAACAGATGTGGTCCAGAAGCGACAAAAACATCACCAGCAGTCAAAGTCACTGAAACCAGGTAATCAGAGGAGGGGAGCTATTATTTCCTGTCACCTGATTGGATGAGAGATGTGTGGCTGAGTGCTTTTACAGTGTCGCTGAGGAGCTGCTGCCCCTAATGGTGAACAGAAATATACACAGGTATCTGCAGTATATACAAACAGATCCTCAGAAGGAGACACGTCTCTGATCACCGGCCGTCAGATCAATAAAAACATTCACAGTTTTACTCTGGAGGTTGACTTCACGTTCCACATTTCACATTCTGATTACTTCCTGTTTACAACCAGATTACTTCCTATTTACATGACTACTCTGGAAACAAGCTCACATGTCTGAGGCTCAGACATGTCATCTTTGATTTTAATCTGAAACCACCATGTTTTTGGATTCAAATTCACACTTCCCGTGTTTCACATTAAAAGCTTCATGCCATTGCTTCCTTAAAGCTTTTATTCTGAAAAATATGTTTAACCCTTTCTAAAAAAAATCCACCAATAATCATTTACATTGTTTAAAAGACAAAAACAGGATTATTTTGGGGGTCTAAATACATTTTGAAAAAAAAAAAAATCAGGAAAGTTTTAAGACTCTCAGATTCTCCCCACCCCCACAACACTTCCTGTTCCTGAAACACAGGTGTGTGTGTTCGGAAAACGCTCCCCCTCCCTTCGCTTCTTCTAATGTGACCTTCCAGATGTTTAACTGTGACCTTGAGGTCTTCTTATTGCTGAGATCGCGTGATCTGCAGGTTTCAGACATTTGTACTTCTTGTGGGGATTCTTATTATTATTGATTAGAATTAATTACTATTATTAGAACTCAGTGATTGTTCACATTTAAAGCAGCTGAACCCACTGTGAGTAGCTCCTGTGAATCATGGATGTTCAGATTATTTATCACTAACCACTGCGAGGCTGAAGAAAACTAAAATCAGACTCTCAGGCAGCTTTTTGAACTGTCCCATTTCTCTGGTTTCTGACTGTGTGAAGAATGGAGGTTTATTCTGAAGTAAATCAGAGACAATGACATCCTCTGGAAGTTTCTATCGTATTAGCCGTCCCATTAACATGCTGAACTATAACCCTAAACTGAACTGAAGCATCATAAAACCCAACAGAATCTCTTCGTTTGCAAAGCCATCCTCACTCGGAGCACAAGTGTGCCTGGTCCCCACAAAGACACACAAACAGTCTACGATGGCGGGGTCAGAGGGGGCAGCCCCTCGTCGCTGGGCGTAGCCGTGTCATCACTGGGCTCCAGACTGTCCTTCAGGCTCACCGTGCTGTCTGAGGGAGGCGGGGTTGACTCAGAATAGGGTGGTGTTAGCTCTGATGAGGGTGGAACTAATTGTGTAGGGGGCGGGGTTTCAGGGGAGGGTTCCTGAGTCCCATTGGCTGTCGGAGGAGGGTTGGGTTCCTGCGAGTGGGTGGTTCCAGTGGGAGGGGGTGGTGCGAATACAGGCTCAACTCGGCGGGGGGTAGAGTTAGAGATGATGCTGTCATTGAGGGACAGCGAAGACTTCTCAACCAAACGCCACTGCATTATGCTGGTGTCCTTCCCGCCCGTCGAGATGAGGTAACTGTCGTCATACAGGAAGGCCACGTTGGTCACATGACTACTGTGGGCGCTGTACTTATGGCTGGGGGCCTGCAGACAAAAACTTTATTAACAGAGCTGATGACACTGACATTTAGAATAGTCACACCCAAACCCTTTTACCTCTAATCAACACTCAGCAATTTATTAGGAACAGCTGGGTGGCTGTAGCTCAGGTACAGCCACCCGGTGGAGCAGGTCAGCTGCTGATCAGAAGGTTAGTTGTTCGATCCCTGCCTTCCCCAGTCTGCATGGGCAAGATACTACCCCCAAGTAGCTCTCTGATGCATCCATCATGAATATGTGTGTGAATGTAGTTAGAAAGCAGTCAGTGTAGAGCAAGTGCTTGTGAGAATGTGTGTGAATGTGGCTTTGAGTACTCCGGGAGAGTAGAAAAGCTATATAGCTATACAAGAATCAGTCCATTTACCATACCCCAATTATCTAATATCCAATGTGTACGAGGGTTCACATGTGCTTTTACCTGCGAGAGGTTTCTCAGGATCCACTTCAAGATAAAGTTTACTTTTATAGAAAATGAGTTTACATGCTATGCAGCATGCATAATCGTTGTGGCGGATGGATGGAGCTGCAGCTTCAAGACTGCTGATTGACCAATCAGCAGGACACTTCTGGAGCGCCAGCTAGTTGAGGTGTTTGTGTCTGACTGGAAGCAGATGTCAGAACAAACCGAGGACACACTGAACAGATTAAACCTCTCGGCTGGCTTGGGAACAACTCGGTGTCCCACCAGAACAGTTAGAGGAGAAGAGAGGGAGGTCCTGGGATCTCTGATCAGATGGCTGCTCTCAACTCAGATCTCAGTCTTTGAAACCATCCATCCATCTTCTTCCGCTTATCCGAGGGCCGGGTCACAGGGCAGCAGCCTAAGCAGAGAAGCCCAGGAGACATCCTTGTCAGATGCCCGAACCAACTCAACTGGCTCCTTTTGATGTGGAGGAGCAGCGGCTCTACTCTGAGCCCCTCCCGAATTGCTTAACTCCTCACTCTAAGGGCGAGGCCAGCCACCGTTGGGAGGAAGCTCATTTCCAACAACTGTATCCACGATCTCGTTCTTTCAGTCACTACTCGGATCTCGTGACCATAGGTGAGGGTAGGGACATAGATCAGTAAATTGAGAGCTTCGTTTTTATACTCAGCTCTCTCTTCACCAAGACGGACTGCAGCCACTGCACCAATCCGTCTGTCGATCTCCCGCTCCCTTCACCCGTCACTCGTGAACAAGACCTCGAGATACTCAAACTCCTCCACTCCGGGGCAGTAACTCATCCCTGACCCGGAGTGGGCACTCCAGCCTTTTCTGTCTGAGAACCATGGCCTCAGATTTGGAGGTGCCGATACTCATTCACACCGCTTCACACTTGGCTGTGAACCGTTCCAAGGCGAGCTGGAGGCCATCACCTGTTGAAGCCAACAGAACCACATCATCCGCGAAAAGCAGAGATGAGGTTTTGAGGCCACCCAAGTGAAAGCCTTCCGCCACTTGGCTACGCCTAGAAATTCTGTCCATAAAAATTATGACCAGAATCGGTGACAAACGGCAGCCCTGGCGGAGCCCATCACCCAGCAGGAACGACTCCAACTTATTGCTGCCTATGTGTACCAAGCTCCTGCAACCGTTGTATAAGGATTGAATGGCCTGTAGCAATGGGCCAGACACCCCATACTCCAGAAGTACTCCAGAAGTACACTCCGAGGGACACGGTCGAATGCCTTCTCCAAGTCCACAAAACACATGTAGACTGGTTGGGGAAACGCCAATGCACCCTCGAGTATCCTTGAGAGGATAAAGAGCTGGTCCAGTGTTCCGCGACCAGGACCGAGGAAAACCGCATTGTTCCTCCTGTCTTTGAGGTTCGACTAACGGACGGTCTTGCCTTTCCAGCACCCTGGCATAGACTTTCCCAGGGAGGCTGAGGAGCTTGATCCTCCTCTAGTTGGAACACACCCTCCAGTCCGCATTTATAAAGTAAGCCTTTGAAACCATTTCAGTTTAAAGTTTTGAGGAGCTGCTTATGTGTCCTCACAGCAACGTTTAAAGAGACGCTTTTGGAAACACATACAGTTTGACGATTAGCATTTTCAAGTGTGTGTTTTTATGTGTGTCACCTTGAAGGTGGAGCATGGGTAGGCGAACAGGTGAACTTTACAGAAGTCGTCAGCCAGAGCGATCACCTTCCTGTTGTGGGACCTGATCAGAGCATTGATGTCAGTGCCATCTGAACCCTCTGGCCAAACACCTGAGACAGGCAGACAGAATTTCAGAGTAAAGAAAGTTGTCCTGATTCAACAGTCAGGGAAGTATAAACATCTTCAGAATAAACACCCTAACACACACACACACACACACTCTCCCATTGTACTGACCAAACACATGATATCCCAGGACGCAGGTGTAAGTCGCCCAGTCGATGTCTTTACACTCTGAACGATTTCTGATATATTTACAAGCGTTTGGAACGTCCCCTGAAAACAGACATCTGTCACTGTACACCAACAAAATACTGCAGTATTACAGTACTCTGTGATAACAGTACACAGTACTGTAGTGCCAGAGCCTATGATGAGAAGGTACTCACAGTAGAGGATCTCGTAGTCTCCAGAGTTGGACATGATGAAGTTGTTGTCAGGTGACCAGTCCAGGTGGGTGATGTAGCTCGAATGTCCCTGTTGAAACATTTAGGTAACTCATGAACACACCTGAGCACCACCACAAGTGTTTCCAAGTTTAACCCACAGAGGAGCTACATTCAATCTTCTAAAGTGGAATTTGTAGTTAAGGAGAGCAAACACAAGGGCCACTCTTGCTCGTATTGTTGTTGCTCCATGAGCCGCAAAGGAGAGCAAAGTTATGACACACAAAGAGTTAAAGTGAAACATAGTGTTAAAAACAATGAAAAGTGTCACTGTTGTCTGTGCTTGTCATGCTACATTTTATTATCTTTGAAGTGTTTTTACTGCAGTTCTCCCGTTCAGTCGGTCTCTGCTCTTTTGCGGCCCACTTGCAACCAATCAACATTAGGCAGTCGCTTACGTCATCCGCTTTGTCGAACGGACGGTTAGGATCTTGGAGGACTCCTCTCCTCCTCTCTGTCCAACCGAGTGGGACATGGATGGACACGTTTGCGGGACCATAAATCCCGCTTCAGAGACCTCTCCTCTCAGGTTCGCCTCTTATCATGGTAACTTGCACATGTGAAATTACCATCTACCATTAAAGTTACGTTTGGAGGTGAGGTGAGGCTTTCAAACCTAAGAGATCTGAACCAACTGCCAAGCACATAGTACCATTAGGGTTGGGCGATTGGACTAACATATCGGCTATCGACAATATGCTGAGCCCATCGACGTTATTACATGGGCGATTTACAGTGTTGGGGAGTAACGGAATACATGTACCGGCGTTATGCATTTAAAATACAAAATATGAGTAACTGTATCCCGTTACAGTTACCGTTTAAAAAGGTGGTATTCAGAATACAGTTACTTTGCAGAAATAAATGGATTACACGGCGGTCTTTTCCTGTTTCATATGTTAGGCTATGGTCTTTCTATTATTGGTAATTCCACACCGGTGGAAACCCAAACAAAACACGCATTAAGAGGCTGTAATGTCTGTGTCTCAATCTCGCGGCCCATGTCACCTCTACTTGCAGCCCGCATAATGACGTAAAGAGATATTTTTAAAAATGATTTAATATGAAGGCAATAGGCAGAGTGTTACAGGCATAGCCCTAAAGAATGTAGCCTTATGGGCAGTGTAGTCCAGTTGTAAGTATTAAGACACTGCAAAAAGTGCAGCTTTACCTAATGTCCACCTACTGTTACTCATTTATATTAAGATTTAAACATCTAGTTGGTGTGGAGAGTAACCTTCAGTAATAGTAATGAATCACACAGCAATAGTACATCCATGTAGCTGTAAAAAGATGATAATATATTAAGTAATCCAAAGTATTCCGTTACGTTACTCTCATTGAGTAACGTAACGGAATACGTTACAAAATACATTTTGGGGCATGTAATCTGTAGTGGAATACATTTTAAAAGTAACCTTCCCAGCACTGGCGATTTATTCGTTTGCCCATGAGTAAATTTGATAATAATAATGGAGCGAATAGAAGCAGTCAAAAGAAAAAAAAGATGATAATAGCGCTGTTTTAACAGCACCCTCTTTCATTTGAGAGCAAATGCCCCCTCCTCAGAGAGCGCCCAAAAGCTTGTTGATGGAGCTGCAGAAGCTGGTGATAGCCTAGCATACTCAGCCGGATGGTGGACACGGACAGCCTCATGCAAGTTAGTCCGGTTTGAGTACTTTGCTCGCATTTTACATCTGCACAAGTGGCACACCGCTTTGGTTACATTCTTAGGTTTACCTCTTTCATCCCAAATTGGTGACTTTATTTATTTATTTATTTTTAGCGATGTTAGCGTTAACACGCTGTCATCACGACTAACGCGATTAACAATTAACCCATCTGGAGCGCAGACTCAGTCAAAATCTCTGAAATGTCTCGCATTTTGGGTAGTTTGTCCAAAGTTTGTTCATTCTGCGCTCCAGATGGGTTGAGCAGGTTAAAAATGTTAAAATTTCTGTGTTGTAAACGCGCAAATCAGTCCGTGCATGATTACAATCGCCCATCGTTGATTATTAGACTGATGATTGTCGTTTGTAAAAGTTTTACATATTGCCCAACCCTAAGTACCACGCCCATGGCTCTGGTACATTGCACAAAGTGGATGGAATACAGAAGGACGACAACCTTCTTCGACTTTTCCTCAAATGAAGTTGAAGCTTGGACATAGCCGTGTGTTCTAGCAGAACAATGATCACAAACACACATCAGAAGTGATTCTGGACAAAGCAGGCTAACATTAAGCTTCTGGAACGGCCTTCCTAAAGTCTGCCCTCAGCACTAGAATATTTGTAAACTATGCTTACAAGCTGGGTCTGTGCCAAGAAAGCAACCAAAACAAACGTTACCAATTCTGCCAAGACGAGCAGCCTAATATCAGTGAGAAAAACGCCCGAAGCTTGTTAACTGATACCAAAACGTTTCTTTACTTATCCAAGTAATTCACCTGCATGATGAACCAATATTTCTCCCACTGAAAACACAATGTCCAGATGAACAGATTTAACTTTTTGGGGCAAACTGAACAAACTAACGGATGCAACAGGGGCAGACAGGTGTTCACTAAGCTGCAATTGGTTTTTAGACTCACCGTGCACTTCCCGTATCGGCTGTATTTGCGTCCTTGTTCAGAGACGTTGTAAAGGTAAATAAAGTTATCGTGAGATCCGACAGCCAGCATGCTTCCATCTGCAGAGAGAGATAGAGAGGTGCATGCTGAGATTTGTAGTTCTCTCATAACACCGTTATGATCTTCAGTTTAATGAGTGTCCATGTTCAGGGGCTGCGTCCTGTGGCTGACACCGCATACAAGGTGGAGCTCTGTACAGCATCACAAACATCTGCTCTTGTCACCTAGCAACCACATCAATGACAGCCTACATTCTCAGAAATCTCTTAAATTTATTTACTACTGGAAGCCGTTACACAGTAACATGATATCACACCAAGAGGGCTGCCCATTGTTTGCGAACAGATAAAGACGCTCCGAGGTCAGCCGAAAGCTGGCGACCTCCAGACATCTGTGAGGCACACAGCGTGTTCCAGCCACAGCCCGTGAACAACGTAGCTCCACCCACCAATGGAGAAGCGCATCACTGACAGCTGCTCGTTCCCATCGGTGTGAATCCCCACCAGGTCGTTGGTTTCAGCATCCAGAACGTACCACCTGACAGGGACCAGAGGTCAGAGGTCAGACATACAAGGAAAGCATCTTTGAGTTCAGGTAGAAAAAAACAAAACAAAACTCTGTACTGACTTTCCTGATCGTGTTCCTATGGCGACCACAGCGCCACTTGGATGGAAGTCTGCACAGTGTCCGTGTTCCTGAGGAGGAGAAACATGCGATCACCAATGACCAATCGATAAATAATCAATAAATTGCCTCCCCGTCACCACGCACCTTTTCATCCAGCGTGCGACTCCACAGCAGACTGTGATCGCTCGAGTTCCAGAGGCAGACGAGCCGGTCCTGAGCGCATGTCAGAAACAGGTCTTTGGACGGGTGAGCCGCCAAACCCCACAGCTCGTCTGTGTGGCCCTGAACACGTCACAACACAGAGGTACTGAAGTTTTCTGGTCAGTGACGCCATGCGATCATGTGACCTCCTGGTCTGTCGTCACTTCCCGGAGGCGTTTTACTCACCTGGACCTCAACCAGGAAGCCATCGTTGAAAGTTCCTCTCAGGATGAAGTTACGCGACGTCCCGACCAGAAACTCGTCCCCCTTCCCCTCAGACACCGCTCTGATGGTTCCGTATTGATCTGGGACCTGTGGGGATCAAACGCGTAGCCTCAGTCACGTGGCTGACACTTTAGATTTGTGGAGATTGACGGCCGAGATGATGTCATCACAGCTGAGTTTCATTGAGGTGTGCGTGTGTGCTGCGAGACCTCGATCTCGCGGTCACGTTGCAGTTCGTGGTCCCACAGGATGATTTTTTGGTCTTTTTTTCCTCCAGTCAGCAGCATGCCGCTCCTCATCTCACACATACAGAAAACACTTCCCTCGTGACCATCGACATGATGAAGTATCCGAAAGGCTGCGTAGACACACACACACACAGAGGTGAGTTATCAAACAAAAAACTAAGCTTTGATTAAAGGATTTTTTTTTTTTTAAACTCTGAAAGTTGAAACAGGACGTGGCTGTTCCTAAATCTGAGAAACGCATTGTTCGTCTGTGACACGTCCTCTGGGGGTCACGTGACTAAGTGTTCAAAGCACAAAAGTGACCTCTGAATGAACAGAAAAGTTATGTTTCAGCCGTGACCGCGTCACGCACCTCAAATGTTTTCCCACATTTATTAATCTGAAACTCTGATCATGTGCGATGTCTCGTCCAATCATGTTTAAGGTGTCCCGACACAGATTTCTGCTCAGGGACTTTTCTGGACTTCCCCATGTCCTCACTGCTCCCACGGAAGTGCAAGCGGTACATGTTGGTTCTTCATGTTTACACAGGAAGTCAGAAAGTATGTTGCTGCTGATGTTCCTACAGGAAGCACCAACGTGTAACGTTCATGTAGATGAAAACAAACTGCTTTAAATAGGTTTAGTTCCTGCACTCTTTTTACAGAGCAGCTCACAAAACAACCAGCAGGAGGCAGCAGATCATAATGAAAACACTTCCTGCAGATTTCCTCCAAAAACCAAGTTTCCTGTTGCTTGTATGCACCAACGTGCCTCCGAGGGGTAAAAATCCATCTCCACTTTCACTGTCTTTTGTCCCCTTCTCAGAAAAAAAGCGCTCGGAGTAGAATTCCAGTAGAAAATCGTTTAATCCCTGGCATCACGTCTCTAAAAACCAGTTTAACAACATGACAAAAACCATTACTGAAACTGGGCCAACACACACACCCTGTTGTTGTTCTGTGGTTTTTCTGTAGTCGGTTGCTTACAGGACTCTGGAGCTGCTGGTTCTGGTCGGTTTAAATCAAACTCTTCACTCTGACATTTTCTGTGACCTTACAATCAGCGAGACTGTCGTTTGCTTTAGCATCGAACTCTGAAGCTGTAAAACCTGTCGGGATCCGTCTCGTGCAGGGAAACGCTTCAGGGCGGATACCAATGCAAACTCATTAAACAGACCGAGCTTATTTCATTAACAAGGCGAATGGCGTTTTACTCAGGATGAAAATATGCACGTCGTTTCCCTCACAGCGCCTCGGCTTGTTTGTTTCTCTGCTCTGCCCCGTGGCACACACCTGCACGATCTTTATGCAAAACACCGTGAACAACCCCAACCCGATACCTCGAGGCCCCTTCCCGGCCGGGTTCTCCGTGGCGCTCCTGGTCCAGATCAGCAGCCTTCCCCCAGAATCTCCAGTGACGATGTCTCCGGTACTCAGAAACGCCAGGCACTGGATGAACTTTGGCTTTTCGTATTTCTAGAAAACAGGAGAAAGCAGGAGAGGAGCGCTGGAGTGAGTTCAAAGAAGGACCCGGGCTTCCTCTAAAGACAAAAAGCTGGGAAAATCTTTGATTTAAATCAAGTAAAAAGTGTGTAGGTGCAAGTTTAATAAGCTCGATGTTTCTGCTGTGTTTTCATGGCTAGATGCTTTTGTGTTTTCTGGACTCAGCAGCTGTTTCAGGGGATCTGCTGCAGAAATACCACCTTCATATCATCTGTTTAATTCTGTGATAAAGGGTTTTCTTTCTGTCCTCAGCCGGGTGGAGCTTCCTGTTCTCCTGTAGATTTTTACTGATTTTTCCTCTAAGAGCAAACAGAGGAAGCGTTCACCATGATCACTTTTTTGACTCCTTTCACTTCGTCTGCTGCAGAGTCTGTTTATCAGCTCACTGGGATTACGTCACCGTAAGTGAAACCAGCAGAGAAACAGGGGTCCGACTTTTCACACCCGGAGGTCCGTCTGTCTTTGCTCCAGATCCCAACATTTAATCACGTACTCACTTCCTGTCGTCACGTACAGCTCGTTCAGCTCGTGGTTGTATGCCTCTGACTACACGCTGCTTACAGTTTCCCTCTATCACGCTCCAGATTAACCTTTAACCTCTGCAATGACAACTGTTGTATTTTATCCATCGAGTGAGGCGCGTGTGACATTTTGCCATCGCTGGAAAATAAAATCTTAAGTTATGGCCAAAGAAGTGAATTAGTGAGGTCACAGAGACTTCTGAATCCAAACTGGCACAACCACGCCGAACAACCATCGCTGCTTAAACTGCAGTGTTTTCAGCCCCTGCTGGGCGTCACTGCACAAACCCCGCCTCTAATCAGCTCGGAGCTCCTTCAGCCTCTCTGCGTCTGTGTAACCACAGACAGCTGAAGACTTCTTACTGGAACAAAAAACGAAACACTTTTAGTGCAGCTTCAGTTTGAGATCAGAGACCAACAGGTATGAAACCACTGCTTGCTGTCCATTCAGATCACCTGTACCCACCGTTTATTGTTTATTGGGGCGATCGTGGCTCAACATCGTCTTGTAATCGGAAGGTTGCCGGTTCGAGCCCCGGCCCCGTTGTGTCCTTGGGCGAGACACTTCACCCGTTGCCTACTGGTGGTGGTCAGAGGGCCCGGT
Source organism: Perissodus microlepis (assembly GCF_051167445.1). Taxonomy (NCBI): domain Eukaryota; kingdom Metazoa; phylum Chordata; class Actinopteri; order Cichliformes; family Cichlidae; genus Perissodus; species Perissodus microlepis. The sequence goes on along the minus strand of NC_140473.1, from coordinate 1,573,484 downwards.
GGCGCCAGTGTCCGGCAGCCTTGCCTCTGTCAGTGCGCCCCAGGGTGGCTGTGGCTACAATGTAGCTGCCATCACCAGTGTGTGAATGATGGATGACTGGATGTGTAAAGCGCTTTGGGGTCCTTAGGACCAAGTAAAGCGCGTAAAACAAATACAGGCCATTTACCATTTGTGTTGGTAATAATAATAATAGTAATAATAACTTTATTTATAAAGAGCTTTCAATCAAAGTGTTGTACAGCTATTTGAAAATAAAAAGATAGATAAATCGACACATAGCAATTAAAGTTAAAAAGATAAGAATTTAAAAACTAAATGGCACAGAATTAAGACATGTAGGAAAGGGTGAACAAGTGGGTCTTCAGAGCAGCCTGCCTAATATCTTGAGGGAGGTTGTTCCACAGAAACGGGGCACGAAAAGAAAACGCACGCTCTCCAATTGTTTTTTCCTGGCCCTAGCAACCTTTAGAAGGCCAGAGTCCTGAGATCGGAGAGCAGGGGATGGAACGTAAAGGTGTAAAAGGTCGGGGAGGTATGAAGGTGCCACACCATTTAAAGCCTTGTAGGTGAGCAGCAGGACCTTAAAATCTGCTCGAACCTGACAAGGTAGCCAATGAAGAGATCTCAGTACAGGGGTACAGTTTTCGTTAAAATGCGAGCAGCTGCATTTTGCACCATCTGTAAACCTCTAAAACTTTTCTTTGGTAGCCCAGAAAGGAGAGCGTTACAATAATCGATACATGAAGACACAAATGCATGGAGAAGAACCTCTGCAGTGTCGCTTGATCAAACTTGTCTGATTTTGGCTATGTTCCTTAAATGATAAAAGTCTTTGTTATCTCTTTTACATGAGACTCGAAGGAGAGCACCATGTCGAACCACACACCCAAGTTTCACATAAAGCTGCAGGTAACAATGCGTAACAATGAAAGGTTACATTAAAAGAACACCAAGAGGCAGCAGACACAGAGAAAATGGCAATGGTCCAAGTGCGGCGCCCTGAGGCACCCCATGGCTCACTGCACAGGTCTCAGAGAGAACTAACAGTCTGAGATCTCCCAGACAGGTAGGATCTCAGCCATGATAAAACATTTCCTGTGACTCCAATAAAATTTTCCAGCCTATCCAACAAAATACAGTGATCCACAGTGTCAAACGCAGCGCTTAGATAAACATTGCAGAACCAAGAGACGGCGTGCCATGACACCCAGCGCCATCGGTGTGGCTGATAGCGCAGGCATCAGGCAAACATCTTTATTTTCATTGTTCTAAAAGCCTTCGTACACGAAACTGGACACGTTCTAGTATTTGCACGTACACCAAGCGCAAGTTTGTATTTTGGTTTTATTTCAAATAGTCTAAACTTTATTTGGACAGCAGCTGCTGTCCCCCCGTCTCAGGGTCAGTCTGTCCCATTTAAACCATATGGTGCTAAATACCGACCTCCCCCGGTGCACAGTCTTCTTCCCCACCATCAAAGCTCAGCACAGCTTGAAGCCGCAATTTGGCAACAGATTTGATGGGTCTTTTTTTCGTCAATCACAGGTGCCGATCGTGAATCTATGAGTGTTTAATCAGTGATGAGCACTGTTACAGTTAAACTGCAGAAACTCACCCCAAAGATTCCCTGTTTACGAGCAAGCGCGTTCCCATTCCAGCTCCAGAAAAAGATGTGGGACTTCCCGCAGGTGACGATGGTGTTTTGGTCCGTCGGGTGGAACTCCACAACCAGGACCACATCATTGGTGGTCTGCAAAAACACAGCATTTGAGCACAGGTAGAACACGTTGGAACCGGTAAAAACCGGTGCAGTAACAAAAACGTGGGCTCACCTTGATCTCTGCTATCTTTGACTTCTTCTGCCAATCCCAGACTGTCAACATGTGGTCGTTACTGTCATCAATCACACTCAGGTGCTGACCATAATCCTGAGAGACACAGCAAGGTTGATGATGCATACAGCTGCAGGTATGTGAGAACTACAGCTCCCGTGGTGCACCTGGCTGATACTTACAGCTTTGGAGAAAGCCAGGGAGCCGACGCCTCGTTCAAACGTTCCCTCACCTATGACGTGGAGCTTGGCCAGACTGACGCTGTCCCAGACATGAACTTGAGCCTGAGAGGGACAGCACCCTTGTCTTAATTGTTTTTATTCATTTATTTAAAAAGTTCTATCCATCAGCAGCTCTCCTGTTAGCCTCGGTTTTCGACTCATATTTATATTTTCCTTTTGTCTGAAAGTTGACCTTAAAAACGTGGTATGTGTTCTTACCCGTCCAACTTTGTCCACTCCTGCGAGCTGTCCCGTGGCAATCCGGATTTTATCGGGATGGATGGCCAGGCTGACAGAAACAAAAAAGAGCAGCTCACTTATCTGTCGCCTCAAACAGCCAATAGGAGAGCAGCAAGTACTACGGAGCTCTTTCTCACCATTTGACGCACTCGTTGTGTCCGAGGTAATGTCTCTGAGTCCGCTCCTCGTAGTTAAACAGAACCACGACCGACGCAATGAAGTAAACGATCTCTCCGGTTGGAAGGAGGTAGATGTTTGCTCTGCAGTCTCTTCCCCGGTAACCGTACCTGCACGAAGTCAAGGAAACACCTGGACAACAGCTGGAGATGTAGTGACATTCACAACAGAGCAGGTGAGGGATGCATGAAGATCTCTGAAGGCCGTGACCTGCTGATGCTTACACTTTGGTTTTACTGATATACACAGATAACACTGACCTGACACACCTGTGGTCTCTCCTGAACTTCCAATACTCTGAATTTTGGCCTGGAATTCTGCATTTAAACACTCTGAGCTTTTACACATCAGTTTCAGAAAAGTGTTTCACTGCATAACACCTGTTTTATCAAAGCGGCCAATATTTATCACTGCTAAGTGTAAGAGCGCTCCCCTGTCCCAGGTGAAGGATACACCCACGCCAGCTTCAGTCTTTCTGGAGGAAGTTCAGTCCGAATGTCGTTGTAGTTCTCCACGTCTGAAGGGATGAACATGGTGATCGGTCGACCACGCATGAACATCTTAATAGCATTCCCCTCTGAAACATTAGACAGACATTCCTCAGACTAGCACGGCAGTCCAACCCCAAAGCATAAATCCCAAACTGCAAAGCTAATCCTGTCAGAGTCTAATGGGTCTAGTTTTTATTGATTTGGCAAATAAATATCGGCATTGAAGCAGATTTGGTTACAGATATTCTGTCTTTCAGGTGTGACAGTTGTTAGCAGAGGTGAAACAGGCCAAGATCTGAAAGGTGCTGCTGATTTAAGAAGAAAAAAAAAAAAAGCAAGACAGGTGAAGAAACTGAGGCTTTAAAGCTGTGCAGGTGAGGCAGCTCGGGCACGCGTTTGTGTGTGCGCACGGTGGGTGATTTGTCTGATTGGGAGTGTGAATAAATTTCTTTTATTACTTTTTCACCTTATATGGGGGTAAATGATGTCAGGGAGTCAAACACAGGTATGATATCACCTGAACAGTCTGAAGGAGTAAGAGCAGGTGTGCGAGCGAGACTGGCAGCATCAAGCAGAGTGTGAGAGAGCAAGAGAGAGAGCTGTGATTGGTGCAGAAACAGGGAGCGCTCATACAGCAGCCGCTAGCACGTTAGACCGTTAGCTTGCTCCGACAGATCGTTACGACTTACCAGCTTGGCTGTTTTTCTCTCGAGTCGAGATTTTGGCTGGTTTGAGACAAAGACACGATCACTGAGAAACACCAACAACAGACAACACAAAGAGCAGCAGCACGGCCTCGAAGACAAGAACGCTTTGAAACGTCTCCGAGGCTTTCTGTCCATTTCTACACACGATGATGATGATGATGAAGATGTGTGGTGTTTACCTTGGCTCATGACAGGATCTCTGTGCCTGAAAGAAAACAAAGTCTCACCATCAGTTTGTCAATATAAACACACGAAGGCCTGACAGTCCACAAAACAACGTCTGTACCGCGCGCATGCTTTGTGTGTACTGCACGTGCGCTATGCGTCTGTACCTCTCGGTGTTCTTCACCACCTTGGCCAGCAGTTTGGAGGTGGACGCAGCTTTCACCAGTTTGTTCCTGTTTTCATCTGAAGTGTCCCAGGTGCTGCTCTGAGAGCGCTCCATCCCTGAGGACCGCTTCACGCTGGGGCCCCTGAACACACACGCACACAGTGAGTATTGCAGCACTAATCGGGGTTCAGCGTGTAAGCAGGAGGAGGAGGAAGAATCTCTGAGTCGTTTGTAGATCTGAGGTTTTATTTTCCTGGATTTTAAATTTAACTTTTGAAGTTTCTCATTTGATGTTTTAGTGTTTTCAATGAATTTCTATGAGACGGCGATCCAGACCGATCAGTCGTCAGAGACCAAACACCTCCTCCTCCAAAGAGCCAGAGGGACAAAGTCAAACATACAACTCGCAGAGAGGTTAGAGCTGGGATACATCAGAAACTCAAGACCCAGGCTGCATGAGGCCTGCAGGAGGAGGAGGAGGAGTTGAAAAGAGGAGGTCCTGGGATAAAGCTGGGATGAGATCACGTTAGTAATCATATTAAAACAAGCAGCAGAGATAAAAGAGGAGCCAGGCAGAGTCAAAGGTCACTGCTCCGAAAGACACACAGTCCTTACCACGTCAGAGATCAAAGGTCAGTACTAAGAAGCAGGCTTTGTGGTTATGAATAAAGCTTTGTGAACACTTTGAGATTAGAAAGCAACAGATACAAAATGAACACCTACTGACCAATCAGATCTCTGGAAACTAGCATCACCTGAAAGATCCCACAGAGCACCGAGGGTCTCTGGGTTTAAGTTCCTGATCTGCACTCAGACAGAAAACTTTTCTACCATTTAAACATAAAAAGCAAACTTAAACTCATCGTGACTTTTTTCTACCTGCTTATTAGTACGGATGTGTGATATGACCAGAATCTCATATCTCAACATAAGACATCTATCGTCCCGACAACGATATGTATCACAAAATTTTTACATTTTCTGTAAATTCTGTGAATCTCGGGCAACTCAACTTGCGTGAAGTGTTTTCAGCTATGTGTCGTGTGCCTGGAGTCCAGAGTTACATAAGTTGAAACGGCCACAATTTTCTTTGTATTTATTACACGGCGTGTTCTAAGGTTTATTTTTTAGCGCCTGACGGCTCTTTTTAGCTTCTTGTCCGAAAACACTCTGCATACTATTTCACGTAATTCAGTTTATTTTAAAAAATCTCAACAGGATCTTCAGCTTTATTGTGAAAGGTTTACGTGGAAAATAAACAAGCGGACGGCGGAGCCACGCGATGGTTTTACCGTTGTTGTAACGACAAAGCATAAAAACAGTCGCTTGTCTGTCCGTAGTGTGGTTATATGAAATATAAGAGAACGAGAGAACTTTAAGAAATTCTACAGTGAAAAACAAAACCATGAAAAGATAAACCGTAAACAGTTGATTTTGCGACACCTCGAAACAAACGATAGCGTAATATGAAATGATAGACGTTTTCATCGAACAGCCCTACTTATTAGCATAAACGTCAAATCAGCTGATCAGCAACACCTGTCCATGCTGGTCAGGTGATTCGAGTGTAGGTGGAGCAGAGCAGGACGGTGTGTCCCGGGAGGCAGGGTTAGTAGCTACGGACAGAGTGACATCGGAACAGTGACGTCACAAGCGGGCAGTGAAGCCAAACCGACAAATCACAAAATGAAACCTTTTAGGAGGGGCGTGGCCTTTACTGCTCTCAGAGGAAACAGGTGGTCTCTGTTGCATCTGGGGAGTGGGAGTGGTTGGGGGTGGGTTGGGGGAAAAGGGGACGGGGGATGGGTTTGTATGGTGAGCGATCTCCTCGTGTTCCTGGATCTCCGCCATCTGAGAACGCTGACCATCCTTCTTGTCTGCACCACTGTGGAAAAACCAGTAGCATGAGAAACAGCCTGCTGAGGTTCTGCTGGTTCCACTACGGTTCTGTTGTAGTTCAACTGATGACAGATCAAACAGGCATTCTATTGAGGTTCTAATCTGGTTCTATTGTTTGTCTGCAGCTGCTCACTGACTCGATCTATGAGCAAGTCTTCAGGTACCTTCAGGTGAGCGGGCGCTCTGGAGCAAGCATACAGGTCACGTCATAAACTGTGGTGTGACTAGAGATGGGTACCGGTTAGGGTTAAGGTTAGGCCATAATGGCACAGATTCTGATATAAACGGTAGTAACCAGACCGAAAAGCAGCGCACATTTCAGTGCTTTTTTTCCCTGAGATGTCACACAATTTGGATTCTAGCCAATCATTTTACCTTTCCAAGGATAGTAGGCGGGCCCAGGTACGTACGTTCTTTTAGAGCAGAGCTACAGATTAAAAATGCCCAAGGCGAAGCGGTCAAAGTCTGGCTGTACTTCACAGCAAAAGATGCAAACTCAGCAGCCTGCAACAAGTGCTTTAAGCTGATACTGTGATACTGTCAAAGGAGGTAACACCTCAAATCTGATGAAACACCTGGCGACGCATAGCGTTTTTTTAAAAGCCGAGAAATGCGCCGTATTTGGTAGCTTGCTGCGAGACCTCACACCGAGCGCATCTACTGCGGGTGTGGTGCCTGTTATCGACCTGGAGTTAGCAACATCCCCCAAAAACCCGAAGAGGAGAGTCCTGGCCCCTAGCCCTGCCAGTGTAGCAGAAATGATGAGGATGATGATGCAGCAGCAGCCGTTCTTCTCTGCGTGAGTAGCTTAATGTTGTTCCTGTGTAATTTACGTTGAGTAGGCTAACCACGTTATTACATTAATGCACGTAAGGTGAACTAGCAAACACCATCGTAGCTACATGCAGCTGTCTTCTTGTTTGATGGCAGATGCTCCCTTCACCCTGGCCAAAAAGGCTAAAATGACCAAAGAAAAAGAGGGAAACAGCTAAACATGAGAGGTTTTTGGACAAAGTTTGTGTTTTTTCCATTGTTTAAGCACTGCTTCCAGCCAAGAGTGATGCCATATATGCCCCATAGCTGCAGAAAAGGCTAACATTGTTATCTTTTTACAAAAAAAAACAGCTGAACATGAGAGGTTTTTGGACCAATTTTGTGTTCTCCATTCTTTAAGCACCGGTTTGAGCACCGTTTAAGCACCGGCACCGTTTCAAAAGTACCGGTTTGGCACCGGTATCGGATAAAACCTAAACGATACCCATCCCTAGGTGTGACCTGACATAAATCTGTGTTCCTGGCATCCGCTTGCACGTGTTGCAGCGTTTTTACCTCTTGGCGGCAGACGACACAGTCTCCTTCCTGGTGACGGAGGTGGAGTCTCTCTTACGTGCGGATGTGCCTCCGTTGGCGATGCAGGACATGGAGTAGGCTTCACGCAGTGCAGCTCCACCTGCAGGGGCAGGACACGACACAAGACTGCAGATTAAAAAGTCTTACGGGCTAATTTCACATCTCCACACATACAGTTTTAACAAACACACTCACCCTTCCCACCGTGCTGCTTCTTGCTCGCAGAGGCCGCCGAGTCTTCAGAGGCAGCAAGGCGACGAAGGACGTCGGCGAGCGCCGCTTTCATCACTGTCAGCTCGTCCTCCTGCTGCTGGACACGAAGCTCAAGAGAGGACAGACGGTCGTTGACGTCCGATACACTGGCGCCGGACATACTGTCATCTACAGAGACACGGAAGCAGGAAGTGAACACAAAGCAAACAGGAAGGTTTGGATCCAGTTTAAATGGCGACTGGGGCAGGAGAGCTGCTCGCAGGCGGCCGCTGTAAAAACCCGCGAGCGAAGCTTCGGCGGGAGAAAAGTCAGATTTGTGAATTCAGGTCGACCATCTCACCATGATTGCTGTTCCAGCTAGGGCTGCTCAATTAATCGAATTTTAATCTCGATTACGATCTGGGCTTTCAACGATCATTAAAAATGACTGAGCCGATTATTAGCCCCTCCCTAGTGCTTTACTCTCGTGCTGCTCCGTGTGGCAAATCGAGCGCACCTCTCTGCATTTCGAACACATGTCACAACAATTAAGAGCAGCGGTCTCCAACCTTTTTTGCGCCACGGACCGGTTTATGCCCGACAATATTTTCATGGACCGGCCTTTAAGGTGTCGCGGATAAATACAACAAAATAAAACTAGTACCGGTACCGAAAAAAAGAAAATTTATTCATAACACACGTGAAAAGACCCAGGAAAACCGAGTAAATGATAAAAACGATAACAAAATAACGCTGAAAACCAATAAAAACCCTGAAAACTATACATTTCACACCTGAGCCTCAACTCTCGCGGCCCGGTACCAAACGACTCACGGACCGGTACCGGTCCGAGGCCCGGGGGTTGGGGACCGCTGATTAAGAGGACCGAGGGAAGCTCGGAAAGCTAAGCAGAAGTTATTTGGAGAGGAGAGTGACTGCCGTTGGTTGAAAAGAGGTAAAAAAAAACTTCAGTGGTGTGGAAACATTATGGGTTCACGGAGTCAGACGTGGATCAAGTAGACACAGTGTGTAAACTTTGCTACGGTGTCGTAGCTGCACCACAGAGCAACACTGCAAAGTTCACTAAACACAGATGTTTACATTTTTCATTTATTTTTATATTGCAAACATTTCCACTGTTATCAGTATTTGCACTATTTTATATTATTTTTTGACAATCTTTAAAGTCATTATTCAACACATTGTTAAATAAATATCGTCAAATAATCGAGATCTCAATTTCAGTGAAAATAATCGTGATTATCATGTTTGCCATAATCGAGCAGCCCTAGTTCCAGCCTCATCTACTTAGCCACCAATGCAAAAGCAGCACGTTGAATGACACGCCAAGCAACAACACACTGACCCATTGTGGGAAAAATGGAGGTCGAACGTGTTTGGGATTCCAATGAAGCAGAAAATCTACGTCTGTGAGGACCATTTCAGCCACGTTAGGGTTGGGATTCAGCCAATCAACACTGACGCTTCTGTTCTAGGACCCCCCCCCCCAAAGCTCCATGACCTCAGACTTGTGTATATACAATCAAGATCCAAGATTCTTTATTTGTCACGTGCATGGTTATACAGGTATAACACGCAGTGAAATGTGACCTGATACGCTCCTCGACTGTGCAAAGAAAAAAAGAGACTACTACTCATGTCGAAACCAAACGCGCACTCTCTGCGCTTGCTCCAGGAGGCTGACCGCCCTGCGCTCCACCTGGAGGGGGGCAGTCGAACTCAGCTGATCTGTTTATTTGAAGATGGACGAAGAGCCTCGTGATCATAACCTGAAGCGTACAGGTGTTTCCCCAAAAGTTGATTCTGTTCATCTGGACGTTCTCAGTGGGAGAAACGTTTCGTCATCATCAGGTGACTCCTTCAGTCTCAGCCTACTGCAAGCTTCCCCAACCTTATAAACAGGACATTTGCACAAAGACTGAAACCAGCACCACTGAAGGAAGAGCATATTGCATACTAATGATCATAAATTGACCTCCCAGCCCATTCATTCAGTGGTGCTGGTTTCAGTCATTGTGCAGATGAACAGAATGAACTTTTGGGGAAACACCTGTACGCTTCAGGTTATGATCACGAGGTTCTTCATCCATCTTCAAATAAACAGATCAGCTCCAGGTCGAGTGCAGGATGGTCAACCTCCTGGAGCGAGCACAGAGAGGGCGCGTTTGGTTTGGACATGAGCTCAAAGAAAAAGCTTCTGAAACAAATGTATTTCTTCTCTAATGTTAGAGAAGAAATATGGAGCAGCGCGGAGGTCAGTGCGCGATCGTCCTCTGAGATGATCGAACAAAAGTGTAATAATGAACTTTACCACCTCAATGCAGCAGGTAGAAACTGATGTTCACCAGGAAACTACAGCACAGTGCGATCACATGACAGAAAACACCAGACACGGAGAGCAAAGCTCACCCTTCGCACCAGCACCACGACACACACTTCAAAATGAACTTAAACCAGACGCATCGTTTCATCGCGCTTCCTTCAAACCTGAACTTGAAGATGGTTCTTATTGAAACACTCAGCCAGTCTGAGCGTGCTCAAAGCGTGGGGCTCGGCGGTGGTTTGGCGCTCCTTTTGCCCCTAGCAGAGGTGCGCCTCACAGCACTTCTGCAGAAAGCAGCTTTGAGCTCTGAGCCAAGTTCTCTGTTATTCTTTCACAATCACACTAAATAATTGTGCTCAGGATTTCAGAGCCATGTTCAACAAAACGCAGACGCCTTCGTGTTTGCACTGAAGCACACATCCTCCTGACCTTCCTTCAGCTTCCTGAGGCAGGAAAGCGCCACGGCAGGAAGATGGCCTATGACTGGACTGAGAGAGAAACACAGACCCAGCAGGACCTGCTCCCAGCACCCACGGAGCCCAGGAGGAGCGAGTAAGACCAATAATGGCGCCCAAACCTGCAGTGCATGTGGACGGGACCCCGTCCTCACACATGGTTACATGAACAAATAAGAAACCCTGAAAGGTTCAACTCCACTGTTTTTAATGTTAATAAAGAAACACTAAACTTCATTTCCTGAGTAAATCTGAACAGCTGAGCTTAAATGTATGTAACTCTAACACGCGCGCGCGCGCGCACACACACCGAGGTGTGAGGAGTGAATCAATAAGTCATTTCCTGAGTCTTTGTTCCGCAGATCAGAGTCCACGCGTGTGTGTGTACACACACACACACAGTGCGGTGTCTAAATTGTGGTTTGCGGCCCTGCGGTTGAAACAAAGCCGAATGTACATTTCTGAGCCCGTCTTGGCTCTCACCCCCCCTCCGGAGGTCTCCTGCAGGAGGTCCGGTTCTGCAGAGCCTCCTTCAGAGGAGGCCGTTGGTTTTGTGGCCCTGCAGATGCCGGAGGGGCGGTGCATACTCTCTGATAAATACACCAGTGACACGTGTAAAGCCGCCACAGGCGCGTGCGGCTTCCGCCACCCCGCGGCAGCGCGGACAGGAGAGAGGGCGCCGCTCGGGGCTTGCGCGGCGGCCGGACTCACCCAAACTGCCGGCGAAGCCGTCCATTTTCCGGGAGAAAAGCGGGAGTGGGGCCGGAGGCCTGCGGGAGGCTCCGCGCACACTGCGGGCCTCCGTCCGGGTTTTCACCGCCGACACGCGCCGAGCCGAGCTGCGTCTGTCCCCGCCGAGCCGCCCGCCGGATCTGCCGGTCCACAGGCCGAAGATCCCCCGCTTCGCTGCGGGCCGAAGGAGCAGAAGTGGCCGAGAGAGGAGCGAGATGAGCCGCGGAGCTGCAGACGGACGGACCGACGAGCATGCGCGTTTCCGACTCCGCCTGCTCTGGCAGCGCGCGCTTCGCCTGGAGGAGCGGGGGGGTGGGGGGAGCAGGAGCCTGAGGAGGCTCGGGTTTCAGAGCCGCTGCTTCCTGTTCAGGTGCTGCAGCGCCGTCCAGCGGGCTCCCCGCGCCATCACATGCGCGCGCAGGAGTCCGTGCCAGAGTGCTCTTGAGCACCTGTGAGTGACACACACAACCCTAACGACCCAAGGGCTCTGACGTCACACAGGAGGTAATCAATAAAACGTCTCTGGAGCGCCTTACACAATTTCAGCCAATGAGTGAGCCTCACAGGTAAGGGGGCGGAGTAAAGACTCCGCTTCCTCCAACAGCAGCGATGATGATCTCCAGCATTCATCTCGGAGATGTCGCGGGTCAGAACCACGTGACTGACTCACATCCTGTTTATGTGAAACACGTTAAAGAAATCAGCTGTGATCAGGTGGCTGCAGAGGAGCGCGTGTCAGCGCTGACCGTGACGTTTATCTTTAAAACATATTTCAAGTTGTTCAATTCCAATGAACAGCTTGAAATGGTAAAAAGGTGAGTGGTGAACTGACAGAGGTTAAAAAAGGTAAGGTTATCCAAAACTGGAAAATAATGTACATTTCAGAATTATACAAAAGGCCAAACCTTTGAAAGGTGTTCCAACTTTTCTGGATTACTTCCCCCTCTGTCTGCATTAAAGCAGTGTTGGAACACCACACCACACCATACCCTCGTGAGCATCAGCTGGACGGTATTGTAGTGCAGAAAGTAGTGTGTTGCTACAGAAATAACGAGAAAAAGGCGATTAACGATGGAAGACAACAGACCATCATAAAAATGTAGGTCTGTCCGACAGAGAAATTGCAAAGAAAGTCAAGGTGTCAGTGAGCACGGTTTCCTTCGCACTCAGAAACAAACTGACAGGAAGAGGTCTAGCAGACCCAGAGGCACAACTGAATCACAGGCCAGGTTTCGGAGAGTTAACAGCTTGATAGGCGGCTCACAGGACAACAGGAAGAAGGTATTATGGAGGAATCAACATTTGAACTCCTTGGTTCATCACACAGGATCTTTCTACGCCATGGAGAAGATGGTTCCACAGTGTGTGGCATCGACTGTCAAACATGGAGGAGGAAGTGTGATGGTCTCGGGCTGTTTGCTGATCCAGGGTCAGTGACTTGTACAGAGTGAGAGGCACCTTGAACCTAAACAGCTACCACGGCATTCTGCAGTGCCATGCAGTACCCTCTGGTATGCACCTAGTTGGTCAGGGGTTCATCCTACAGCAAGATAATGACCTAAAACACAAGACCAGGCTGTGCCAAAACTACCTCAGGAAAAAAGAACAAGATGGTGAGCTTGTAAACATGGAGTGTCCAGCACAGTCTCCAGACTTAAACCCCATCAAGCTGGTTTGGGATGAACTGGTCATCCCAAACTGCTGTCATGATTTACCCAGCTTAAAAACAGAATAGAATACAACAGGCCTTTGTCATCGTTCACGTACAATGCAATCCTAATTTTACATGTGAAATCTAACCCTAACCCTTATGTTTGAGACAAAACATACGGAAACACAAACTAAAGATCTAAACACACTCAGCCTGCTGATGGGCCTGATATTAGTTACCCATAGCATTACCATTACTGGATAAAAATGATTAAACACAGATTATAATAAGAGATGATTGATCAGTGTGTAAGATGCAGTAAACGGACAGGCTGATGTCATCACTGTACACAGGGTGAAGATGGAGGCTACAGATTTGATCCTGTGACATCATCACTGCCTCCATCCTGATATATTGACGACTGAATGACTGTAAACAAAGCAGCAAACTAACATCAGTCTGGGATTTAAGTTTTCTACAAACATAAACACCTGCAGATTACTTCTCTCCTCTGAGCTTTGACAGATTTTACTTTATGAGTCAGAGTATCAGTCACTTGGTTCAGGTGCAGCAGGCGGGGAGGGTCAGAGAATCTGTTACCATGGCAACTGACTCAGAGTTGGCTTTAATGGTCTTTCTGGAACAGAAAACCAGTTTTTCTCATCTCGGGGTTAACAAACTCAGATTTTATTGGTTTTACTTTAAGGAACCAGTCAGTCACAGATATGTTGTAACTTCCTGTCTTACAGATTCATCCAATTGGTGACATTTTACTCAATTAGCCGGGGTTTTTTTATCAAATCAAATCAATCAGTTTTGTCTTGTGGAAACTTGGCAATCAATAACTGATCAGGACAAAATAAACACAAAACAAATTTTTATTCTGGCAAATACAAAAAGGTAAAAATTCACTTTATTAGACACTACTTCAGAATAAATGCCTTTAAAACAGGAAACAAAAGTAGGAAGTTTCAACAATAAAAGTCCTGAAATCTTTATTTCAACAAAACTTTATGTATTCAAAGCTTGTTAACAGCAGTCCAGTGTTACTAACGGTTGACTTAATCACACGATCACCTTTACAGGAACAGTTTGAATTTAAGGCTTCTTCTTTTGTGGTACTACCCAGGTTTGTCTTCAGCCTTCTGTGATGACATCACATTTGATGTCACAGACCAGAAGTTGTTTATTCAGAAAATTATCAGCTGATTGATGGAGGTTAAGTACTGGTGATCCTCGGACCGCCCGCAGAGAACCTGAACTCTGTTCTAGGAAGCACTAAGCGGTAAAGTCGGTAGGTCAAAGGTCACATTGGTTTCTAAACATTCATCGAAGCAGCCTAGGGTGGAACTTCGTCACATGACCCCGAACAAGCAAAAAAACAAAACAAAACACACAAACAGAAAGTGGCTTCCGTGCTGTTGTACGTTCCCAGTTTACAACAGAATGCCTTGTTTCAGTTACGACGGCAATGACATCAGAGGAGGAAGAGGAAGAAGAAGGCACATCTGAAGAAAGTTGGTCCTGTAACACCTGGTGTAAGCTCCCCGCCCTCCCCTTGCAGGCTTCAGTAGCTGAATTTAACCTTCTCGATGTCGGCGATCAGATTCCTGGCCAGGTAGATCCCCACCATCTGCTCAGAGACACATCAGCAGGTAAGTACTCAGGCAGACAGGTACACAGATAGCACTACTTCAAAGTACCACCAGAGTTCAGATGAGCTGATGAAAGCGCAAGTTGTGCAGGTGAGTTTATAACAGATTATAAACACAGGTGTTGTAAAGAAATACACCTGATGAGGAGTGAATCTAACAGAGTGAGCAGGTGAGAGCAGAGACGGCTGAGTGGACTCTGTGGGATCGTTTACCTGTGACAGCAGAGGTGGGCACAGGTCATTACAAACACCTAACACACACACCTGACAGCTGGAACCACTGGAGAAGCCACATTTCCACCTGTTCCTCTTCTTCTTTATCTAAATACCTGCAGGTAGAATCGCACTCACCTGACCACAACTTTCTAAAGTCCAAAAGTCCTGAGTTAACTGAGAGAACAATTTCAGCTTTTAGACCAACACGAGCTTGTTCTGAATTTGATGGAAGCCACACATCTTTAAAAAGTTCTAAAGAGAAACAGCTGGAGGAACATTTAACAGATAATCAGGATAATTTTCAGCAGGTGGGTCACATGATCGGGTATATAAAGAGCATATTAGAGAGGCAGAGCTTGCCCACTGTGAAAACTACACCTCACTGTGAACATCTAATCATCTACAGAACATGACTTCATCAAAATACCCTGGAGGCCTCCCTGGAGGGATGAGGCTGATGACTGATCCTCAGGCAGCACTGCGTTAAAAACCGACATAATTCTGTGATGGAAACCAGTCACCCTGCACATCTGGAAAGGCTCCATCAGTGCAGAAAGGTACAAACCGGCTCTAGAGCCACATCTGCTCCATCCAGATGTGTTCTTCAGGAAGGCCTTCATGTCCGATCAGGACCATGCTAAACTGCATCTATTCAAGCAGCACGGCTCTGCAGAAGAAGAGTCCGGCTGCTGAACCTGCCCGACTGCAGTCCAGAGCTTTCATACCAACAACAGGACGAAGCAGAGCCAGAGAGACTGCTCAGCTCACAGACCATCACAGACACAGGAAACATGGACCTGTCAAACTTTACCAAATAAATTCTTTACAGATTCAAGACGAGCTCAGATATTGTTGAAACGGTGAAATGATTTTCTCAGTTTGATGGTTTTCTGTTCTTTTGTGAATAAAATAGGAGTTTATGAGGGTTGGGTTGCTCTGTCAGACACCTGAACCACACATATGTGGATATTCGCACAAACAGCAATTTGTGTTTTGGGGCCCTTTGGATCTCGCCAATCTACCTGAAAGCCATCTGTGACACTTCAGAACGTCGAGAAAAACAGCCAGGTGAATGAATCGCCTGCTGCAAACCTCCAAAAGCTGTGAAAGTTGTTCAGGAAGCCTCCAGCAGTGGGAACTTATCAGGTCAAAGTCCTGACGCTGATAAAACCCTGAGCCTTCTCACAGAGTAAAAGATGTTTGCTTACCTGCAGCAGGGAGATGACTACGAAGACGATGGCCACCGTGTACAGGTTTCTCGGCAACCAGTCCTCCAACGCCGCAATGCAGCCTTTGGTGTAGATATGCTTACTCCACTCTGACTGCACAGGAACCCGAGAACATCAGAGAACGTTAGGCTGTGAGGTTCTCAATGGAACACGCAACTTATTTATACAAGTCTATTCCTCTGTCAGCAGCTGGGATGCCACTGTGATGTCACATCAGCCTCATGTTATATCTGCTCACCTGTCCAGCAGGTGTTAAATGACACCACAGGAAGTGACCTCACCTGGTTGCGCCTCACGTCATAGCCACACTGAGTGTTCATCACCAAGTCCTGAAACAGACGGCAGGTTAACGGTTTGATTGCCTGCACCGATCAGAACTGATTATTGATCAACTCACAGCAGGATCTTGGATGCAGCAGGAGAACGGAACGCCGCACTTCTCTCTGCTACGGTTATTCTCGTCGCAGCTGAAGTACACGTTCTGGTTCCAGTCCTGCGGGGTCTGAGCGCCACAGCAGGCATTCTGCGTGAGAATAGTTCCAAAGGTAAGAGCCCAAAGAACTAAAGGCTGAAAGTTCCTCTTTAAAGAAATAGTTCTTAAGGTTTTTTCCCCGGTACTAAAGGGAACAGATGTTTTACCATCCTCTGCACAGAGTCGATGAGGTTCTGCAGGTCGATGTCATCTCTGTACCCCTTGATGTTTGCCAGGAAGAACTCGTTGATCCACGCTCTGACCTGACTTTGGAAAACCACCACCAGCACTGCCGCCGTCAGCTCCAGGAAGAAGATCAAGCCAATCACACCTGAGAACTGATCACAAGAACCACACAGAACATTTCAACATTGAAAATCTGATGCACAGCAGGAAGTTTCCAGCTTAAAATGTGTTCACGTACAAACTTCAGCAGACAGATGTTTTCCCTCAGCGCTCCCACGCAGCCAGCAAACCCCAGGACGAAGGTGATGCCACCAACTGCCAGAACCAACCAAACTGGGTCGAACCCGTGCAGCCGGGTTACCTGGGTTAGGTCCATCAGCACTCCCTGTGAACCAGCAGAGAAAGCCTCATGTAGTCTGCAGCAACCATCACAGCAAAGTGGTTTCAGCTGACCGTGGTGAAATCGTTTTTGTTTTGTTTTTTTTCCAAACTACGAATCAAATTTGGTGCTCCGGCCGAGTTTTGGTCACAGCAGGAAAAGGTTTATGAAGATGGCTGTTTTGGAGACATGGCTACTGAACTTGTGGAACATAAACATCTAAATCAGGGCCTCGAGGGCCGGTGTCCTGCAGGTTTTAGACATCACCTTCAGTCAACGCATCAAATGACGAATTCATTACCAGGGTTCTGGAGAACTTCAAGACATGCTGAGGAGGTCATTTAGCCATTTGAATCAGCAGACACGTCTAAACCTGCAGGACACTGAGCCTTGAGGCCTGGAGTTCCCCACCCCTGATCTAGATGGAGTCACCTGTTATCACAGGATTGGTCGGCGTGGAAACAGGCAAAACCAACCACCCGACAGCTAAAAGTCAAAGCCGTTGATCAGCTGTTCTTCATATTTGTCATGCCTGAAAGCTTGCAGTTTGAGAAAACAAACTGTGGTCTAAGTCATTTCAGTAGAAACAGCCTAGACTTAAAGTTTTCATGTGTTGATGACTCATCGCGAGACTTACACTTGCTCTCAGCAAGACAAAGACTGAGACCACACCCCTCAGCGTCACTCACCTTCTCGCTCCATGCCCAGAAACCTGCTGCAATGAAGGCGATGCCAGCCAGCTGCAACACAGACACACCAGCAATTAAACAGAGCCACGGAAACAAGACTCAACTGACCAACGTTTAGACCGATCCCACCCAGCTGAATTAATTCCAGATGTTCTACATGTGACCACACAGTGTCTGATTGGTTGGTCTGCTGCAGTCAGCCAAACTCATATAAACATGTCACAGACAGGAAGTGTTGGACAGACTGAACCTCACACAATCTCATCTGTTAACCCCACACGTCCTCTAAACAGGAAGCGAGTGACCTCACTTCCTGTCACCCACGGGCAGACAGGAAACAGAGAGTGTCTAGTTTAGCTCAGTGAAAGTCTGTACAGGAAACAGCACAGACACAGGAAGTCTCTTTAGCTCTGTTCTCTCGTTATTGTTCTGTTCTGGTGTGTGCAGAACCTCTGCTGTAACTGCATGCTGCCAGCAGGGGGCGATGGTCTCCCATGCTCATGTACCTTCTACTACTTCATATTTTTTTTTATGTTTTTGTCATGGAAAACAAACGGCATCATGCCATTGAGGTCAGAGAAGAGGAACAGGTGATAGGTGTGTGAAACTCACCCAGAAGATAATATTGTAGCTGAACATCAGGTATTTGTAGCAGCAGTTGATCTCAGCATTCTCATAGCGATAGTAATACATCTGAGAAAGAATCCACACACGTATAACCAAACAGGAAGTGATGCGCTGAAGTTCTGAGAAAACAGGAAACAGAGTCTGTCGTAGTTTACTCAAACAGAAAACAGTTTCATGTAAGGAGCTCACTGCAGATGCGACATGTGACTGTCAGGTAAACACACCTCAGGTGTACCTACATGAGGTGATGGTTACATCAAAGAATTTAACATCATCAGTCAGAGCGCCACACTGACCCACGCACAGGTGTGCCATCACTGCTATTCACCTGGTCCAGGCTGTGTGGACAGCTGACAGTCAGGTGACGAGTTTTCAGATGTAAGTGGTTAAGGTCAGGGGTCAGAGATATTTTGGCTTAACAGGAAGTTAGATGCTTTCAGAATTAAGGTTTACAACAGTATCAAGATTCTTTATTTGTCACATGCATAGTTATACGAGTACAACACGCAGTGAAATCAATACCAGTGTCACACACAGCTCCCACCCACTAACAGCTGAAGTCGACACAGTTCATCACACTGAACAACACTTTAAGAGGAAGTTCAGATGTCAGTAAAGCTCCCGTTTCAACAACACTGAAGTATTAAACAGTTATCACAAACGTTAACTTGGTCGGCGTACATGTTAGCATTAGCTGTTTAACTGTTAGCAGTGACCCCATAATCACATTGGCCATCTGTTACCATTAACGTAGCAGTTAGCAGACTTATCGCAGCTGAACGGGTCGTGGATGCAATATCGATCCGTGTCAGAGCAGAGCAATGAGGGCAGAGCAGCCAATCAGACGCTTTCAGGCCTGACGAGCAGAGCCAAGAGAGCAGAGCGAGGCTGCAGGCGGACGTGGACTTTTCTATTTTAACATCGTTTATTAAAATGTGTTTGTAGCAGCTGTAAGGCCAGTTTTAAAATGCTCGCAGTCATCAGTTCGATCGTTCACAGTGAGCGCTCTGTTATACATCTTCTTTATTTCAGCACAAATAACGCCGCTCTCCATCCATACTTAACCCTTGCCCATAATGCTCTTCTTCTACAATAAATAAATGATTCGGATGTGTTACGTATTGTATTGTTTGTAAACATTTTAACTTAACCTTAAATACTTCTTGTGTTTAATCCAACGAATAAATTGGAGCTTTTTTTGAGAAACGACGTCTTCGTCGTTACTTGTGTTTCACAGGGCGGGCTGAAGACAGCAGACGCGACCCTCCAATCGGTCTGATTGGATTCGGGTTAAAGTTTATTGATCAGGTCTTTTCACACTGCACTGATAGGGGTTTTATTGATCACAGTCCAATCACACTGAAGTTTAATAAACTGGCAAACTATTCCCTGTCTGGTCTTACTGATCAGTGATGAGTTCCGGTGATGAGTAATTGATCAGTTACTGAGTTCAGCTCAGGCTGACCTGTAATTCCTAATTAATCGATTATCAACCCACGTCAATCCGCAGAGCATCGATTATTGCCCACCATTCGTCAGTTTGCCATCATATTATTGACTGGTCTATTACCCAGTTTTGTTATCGACAAACAGGAAGTTCCTGATGCTAAATGTTAGCACGGAAAAGCTAAGGGAGAGACACAACGTATAAAAGAGGAAGCGAGCTCCTCCCGAAACTCACCTCCGATCACTGACCAATAGATCCTACTCCCGCTCCGATCTCTAATCGATAATTTTTTAACTTTGAGTTGAGAGCCGAACTTCCTTTTCTTCCGCTGTTAACGCACTTCCTCTTCTTCTGTGGTGCAACAGGGGACAGAGTGAATCAGTGACACCTGCTAGAGGAGAAGAGAACTGCAACAACAAACGCCTGAAATCTGCGTTAACGCACCAACTATTAATTTATACTGAGCACTGAAAAGGTTTTACACAACCGCGCAGAGAGCGAGAGAATAGAATAGAAGAGAATATTCCACTAAGGAACTAGAAGTTAATTTAGAAAAGCGACAATTTTACTCAAGAATTAACTAAAATTAAACATTTCAAAATATATACTACACTTAAACTTCCGCCTGGAAATGAACTGAAACTGAATAAGGAAAAACTGAAAGCGTACCAGCCTCATCATCAGCCAGGTTTATAACCACAAAGGAGTCCAAACGAAGAATGAGCTCTGCAAACTAGACAGGAAATCTGAAAAACTCTGCAGGAAGTCTTGAAACTGCAAAAACTGAAGTTGTGATCTCTTCCCCCCAGTTTTAAAAGTGTTGTTGTTGTTGTTTTGCCTCACTACTCCTTATGTTCTTGTGTTTATTTTCAGTCAGACTTTAAAACCACTGAAATGATCACATGACTGGAACAGAAATTAGGTGATAGAGGAGTTTATTGATCGTATAATTATGAATTATTTGAAACACTCGGAACCCCAAAGAGCAGATAAATTTGTTTGTTTGTTTTTACTTGAGGCCCTAATGGATGAATGGGTTGCTAAATTTGGGAAAGAACTGACATGTATGTAAGTGGCATGTATGTTTTGACACCCTGTAGCGTAACCATGACAACAGCCAATCAGAGCTGCCTACTAATGTTTTTCATGGCCACGATTAACTTCCTGTCAGGCTGTCATGGTAATATGTCACATATCACTTATTTAAGGCCTTTGCCTTGCTGTTGCCAAGGAAACAGTGGCCTGGTGCTTTCTGTTGTCATGGTTACCGATGGTCAGCTGTGAGGATCAGCTGCAGTTTTGAAAAAACAATAACACAAACATAAAGCTTACAGCAGTGTGTGTGTGTGTGTTTGTGTTCCTGTCTAGCTATCTTTGTGAGCACCGAAATCTGCATTCTACTATACTTGTGTGAACCAGCAGTCACTTGTGAGCACACACACTGGTCCTTTTTGAGGCTCAAAATGTGGTTTTAGTGTCAGGGTTACAATTAGATTATGGTTAGGTATAGGGTAAGGGTTAGGGTTAGGCATTCATTTTAATGGTTAGGATTAGGGTAAGGGGCTAGGGAAACCATTATGTCAATGAAGGTCCTCACTAAGATAGCTGAACGGGCTTGTGTGTGTGTGTGTGTGTGTGTGTGTGTGTGTGTGTGTGTGATCTCTTACCCTGACATCTCGCTTCAAGCATCCTGTCACCATCTCCATGGCAACAGAGGGAGAACTATGACACGCAGCAGTTTTGGAAGAACAAATGTGTGTAACATTTTAAAAAATCCTCCTGATTTTATTTTGAAAATCTCCTCCTGATCAATATTTCTAATAAACTCTATTTCAGAACCTTTCAGAATCTCAGCAAATAAAAAACGAGTAGAAAATGTGTGTGTGTGTCTTTCAAAGGTGTGTGTGAATAGAAACCTGCGTGCCCAAACTGAAAGCAGGGTGTGTGTGTCTGAGCAGATGTGAAGGTCGTCAGATTAAAAGCGTGTTGAATGAATCAGACATGTTCATCGCCTCCGTGTGTGACATCATCAGTTTTTATTTGAGGGGAAACTCTTGGCTCAACTCCAGACACACCTGAGCTCAGTTAGCCCATTTAACCTCCGGGTGGGCTCAGGCTTTATTTAGCCCTGCACCGTCCCGATGATGATGGTGATGACGTTTGGTTCTTTCTAATGACCCCTGACCCCTCCTGTGGGCCGAATCCCTCAAAGGAGGTGTGAAGTGAGCGACACCTGAGGCTCTCCAGCCTCTCCGGGCTTTTGGACCGTTTTCCAGTCCTGTGGGAATCTTCGTGGCTCTGAGCTGCAGAGATTCGAGGCTGCAGTTCTGCGGATGAAAATGACTGAAAATAGAAGCTGCTGTTCCGCAGAGAGCAGCTGAACTCACTAAGCGTGCTCACTAAGCGTGCTCACTGAGTCATGTCTCCAAACATATGAGCATGCTACACTCACTGCAGCTGCTTCACTGAAATCACTGTGCGTCTAGTAAAAAAACATAAATTTTATCGTTCACAGCTGCTTCTAGGTCTAATTGACAAACTTACTTTGATTCAATAAGCTGATTGAGGTCAAAGTTCAGCAGAGAGGTTGATCTTATTTTAATTTTGTTTTTGTTATTTGATTTTTTGGCAGCTCTTCACCGAACAAGAGCATTTAATGAAGGTTTTAAGTTAATTCATGCTTTGATTTGAAATATAATTGCTTTGTATTTATTAGAATCTTTATTAAGGTGGCTGCAATGAAACCATCCAGGTGTTTTCAGGTGTGTTAGTTCACTGTAGACCAGGTTTGTTCCATCAAGCAGAACTCGGATCTGTTCTTGGTGAATGTTGGACTTTTTCAGGCTTTCTAAGTGCAGCCAAGCGATGGAGGGTGAAGGGGGGAGGGTTTGATGGTCTCAGAATCTCTCTGATGCGGTTCTGTTGGTCCATCAGATGGTGATCTCCAGTAGGCAGTGAGGCGGTACACAGGAATAACAATGAAGTTTCC
This sequence comes from Perissodus microlepis, assembly GCF_051167445.1. Taxonomy (NCBI): domain Eukaryota; kingdom Metazoa; phylum Chordata; class Actinopteri; order Cichliformes; family Cichlidae; genus Perissodus; species Perissodus microlepis. The sequence continues at coordinate 1,550,974 of NC_140473.1, read as the reverse complement.
CGTCCAGGTCAGCACGCCTCCTGGTCTCTAGGAGAGCTGTTTCACATCCAAATGGAGAGACAGAGGTTTGACAGGGAGGCCTGGGAATGTCCTGCTGCTTCCCAGAAGAACTGGAGGAGGGGGCTGGACACCTTTTGGAGGAAGAACACTGAGAGAGTAGTTCTAAAACAGCTGGGTTTATTTGAGGAGTTTCCATCAGGTTTCAGAGCCCATCACAGCACAGAAACAGCTTTAGTGAAGGTTACAGGTGATCTTCTTATGGCCTCTGATCTCCATGCTTGTCCTGATGGACCTCAGCGTAGCGTTTCACAGCTTTCATGTGTTCCAGTTTCATAAAGTTTCATTTTTATCTGAGAAGCTTCTTCAGTTCTAAGACTAAATGGTGGAAAGTCCCAAATATTTAAACCCTAGTGGGAGTGTCCCTTAAGTGGGTTGTTCACCCACTTTTGACCATGTGCCTCACCACATGAGCCAAGGTGTGAAAAAGGTTTCAGGTTAAACTATTGTGAGACCTTGCCCCACCCTATCATGTGACCTACTGATGTCACATGTTTTGAGTGGGCGTTAAGGCGTCTGGGAAGGATCTCAGACTGGATTATAGATGGCAGACAGTTGGTGTCGTAAGCCCCACCCTCTGTTCAAAGATGGTTGTTCACAGTGGACATAGATGCTTCCTTCACTCCATCGGTCTTCTCTGTCCAACATGTGGGCATTCTCAAAGAGTGACCTTTGACCTTTAGATGCAGATGAACAGCTGGCTGTTTGCTGTCTCAGATACTATATCCACTCATGAGAAACTGAAGGGGTTACCACAGACTGGATAAAAAATCTGCAGGAAGTGCTGGTGTTTATTCTCCCCACAGAATCATTTTACATTTGCTGATGTTTCTGCAAAACAAAAGACTGAAAGGTTCCTGTGCCTCGTCTCTATCTGCAGACCCGGCTAATCAATAAGCTGAACTCTGCTCCTGTCTCTGATCAGCCACGTCCTTCAGAGATGCTCGACACGCTGCGTTCCTGTGAGAACTCACACACTCCGTGAATGTTTTCTCTGATTTAAGATTTGGTGTCACACGGCAGGAGGCGATGAACCACGCGTGATTCATCACAAGCTCGCTTTATTGTGACGACCTTCCCGCCTCCTCGCTGCTCTCGTCTCCTTCCAGCTCGCTCGGTTTGTTAACAGATGATTTAGAAAGAGTTTTTTTAAACTCAAAGAGAGGAGCTGATCCAAGGTCAGCTTCAGGCACCGAGGAGATCTCAGCCCAATCAGAATCAACTAATCACCATCAGCACGCCACTTGGCATGTGCGTGCTTGGATTTAAAAACATCAAACTAACGTGATGTGTGACGTCACACACAAAGAACACAAACAAACGTTTGCTGAGAAAAGTTCACAAATGATTTATCATGAGATGGTCTCGGCTGTTCAGCTGCCATGTCACTGATTAGCTCTCACTCTGAGAACACGCCAGGAGAACCCGTCAGACACACACACACCCTCACAGTGTGTGGGTGTGTGTGTGTGTCCCCAGAGGACGGCTCAGCCGGATAGTAAAATCTTGGGTCTCATGAGGCCCACGGTCTGTTGCTCTCACAGTTTGTCAGAAGCTCTGAGTGTGGACTTTCTCATCACTCAGGTGTTTCCAGGTTACTTCGTTCTTTATTTAGCTGAAACCTTCAGCATCTTCTCAGAGTCTCACCTGTAAAATATATGAAGAGGTTTTTTTTATATGTTTCAGCCTTTTGTCTGACCTTCTGACATGGACTCCACCTGTGACGCAGTGGGAGGAGCTTTAATGTCAGGTGTTTTGTGTGAATCCCATTGTAACTCTAATGTGAAAACCTGATTTCATTGTTATTGTATTTTGTGCAACACTGAGACGATGTTTAAATGATGGACAGGTGGAGTCAGTGAGGTTTTCAGGTTTAACCTTTAATGAGCTGATGTGGTTTTCTGATCGAAATCAGGCAACAGAGGTCAGAGTTCATAAACACATGAGCTGCTGCCTAAATGGAGAGTTTGACATCTCTGGAGTAAAGGTCAAAGGTTAAAGGGGTCGCCTGTATAAGTGTACTTTGGTTCAAACCCTGCAGCATTTCACACAGAAGAAGAAGTAGTCAGATACTTCACACTCCGCCCGCTTCTCCATCCGGACATTCAAACCAAATGCTTTCAACACTTCAGCTGACTGGCTCTATGGTCATCATGGAAACAAAGGAGGTGTTCAATTATGCCACAGACCGCCGGGTTGCCTCTCATACCTAACCTGTGGGGGCATCGCATGGTGTGAGTTTATCTCACCACCATTTCACTGTGTGAGCGCATTATTCCCCGACTCTTCTGAGCAACCTAACAGAACCTGACTGTCTGTGAGTTCAGTCCAAGATCGAATCAGGATGAGAAACTATCAAAGTAAAGTCACCTGAGTCCTGTTTGGACTTGAAAACAGCAAATGGAGGGTTGGTTATGTTTCACTACACCCTGTATTCAGCCAATCACACACACTCACTGCGATGGAGGCGTCGGGGGACCTCAAGTTGCTTTTTGATCGGTCCGATCGATTGTATCCTTCTCATTGTGATGGAGCTGATGGCAGCGCCCCTCCTCAGCAGCAGGATGACGGTCAGTTGATGAATTCGCCCGACAGACTGCGGCCGCAGCGAGCTGAACGCATCTTCAGCTCGTGGTAGCACTGGACAAAGCTGTGATAGATGAAAGTGATGGGCAGCGCCAGCAGGACGATGCCGCTCACCACGCAGAGGCCTCCGAGCACGCGCCCCGCCACCGTCATCGGGTACATGTCCCCGTATCCCACTGTGGTCATGGATATGATGACCCACCAGCAGGCAGCGGGGATACTGGCGTAGTCATGGTTTCCAGCCTCCAGGTCAAGGCCGTGCTCTAGCAGCTGAGCCAGCGCACTGAAGATCGCCATGGCAACACAGACAAAGACCAGGAGCATTACCATCTCACGATAGCAGCGACGAAGCGTCAGGCCAAGTGTCTGCAGGCCCATGAAGTGACGCGCCAGCTTGATAACCCAGAAGATCCGCATCATACGAAGGACACGCAGTGTCACACCGGCTCGCTGCAGCTGCGAGTTCTCGCCCGTCAGGCTCGTCATGGCAACAGAGATGTAGTATGGCAGGATGGCCAGAAGGTCAATGATGTTCAGAGGCCGCTGAATGAAGTCCCACTTATCACGAGACACTAGGAAATGGACAATGCACTCTGCCGTGAACCAACCAATGCACACCGCCTCGATGATGCTGCAAGGGAGGGGCCAGAGGGGACAAATGAGAAACCAATGAGATGTTGCTGAAAATTAACAAATCACAGGTGGAGATGTCAGACAATCATTCACAATGGTTTCACACAGAAGGGGAGTTAAGTTATTCATATTAGGTACACTGACAATGATGCAATGGTTAACACATTTGCTTGGTGAGCAAAAGGTTGCTGGTTTGATTCCAGCTGGAGACACAGATCCCTCTGCGGTTGTGTTGGGTAGCACATCTCACAGCCAACTCAAGCATGCAGAGCTACCACTGTGGCAAGAAGCTTTACACACACAGGAGCATGTACACTTTGTGACTTATCAGTCAATTATCAATAATCCGCTGCTGGTCCTGGTTTTGCTCCGAACCGAACCAGTTCTCTACCTGCTGCAGGTACCCGTCAGAACTGGACCGGGTCTGTCAGGGGCTGATTCTGAATAGTGCAGTGTGTGTGTCAGTGTGAGTCCTACCTTTGCTGTTCCAGCGCCGTCCAATCAGGTAAGGTGCTGGCACATAGCATCACCATGGAGATGACTACAAACAGCACTGACACTGAAGCAAGGAGCTGCGCAGCCAACGAGGACGTGGGCTCCTCAAATGTTCTCCTCATCCTCTCCAGCCAAGGATTCTGCGTAATCTCAGGGCCACGTGGCGGCTCCTCCTCCGGGAAGAAGTGCACGAGGGCGTCAGACATGCGGTCGTCCAGAAGACGCTGGCAGCACAGCTGCAGATCGGAGCTCTCCAGGCCCCAGTACAGCATCTCGTTGTAGAAGGAAAGCTCGCACATGTGTGGCACAAAACGCAGTTTCCCGTGCTGCACGTACAGCATGATGAAACTGAAGGCCTCAGAGTGGCGGTCAAAGAAGAACTCATTGCGATCACGATCGTAGTCATCGCAGAGCTCAAGAAGCTCGCTCTCCGACACGCAGCGAAGCAGTCGACTGAGTCTGCTGAGGGGGAGACGCCTCATCAGCTCTGCAGTGTAGGAGAACCTGCGGCCACCAACGTTCAGCGTGCAGAGGCTGCTGCCACATTTCATGTTTTCTCTGCGTGAGGAGGCGTTGCCGCAGTTCGTGCTGGAAACCTTCAGACTCCTGCGAGCGCAGCCAAGATGCTCCAAAGTTTCATGTCAGCAGCCAAAGAGTGCGAGAACGCTGTTGCTTCTCAAGTTTCCTCCTCAGATAAAAATGTCTTTGTAGCTTCAGTGAAAATGGAAGCGTGTCAGGAATGTAAAGAAGATCAAATGAGCAGTGACCCACTTTCATCGATTATTTTTAGTCAAACTCTGAGAAACTGAAAAATTGCCATAGACAGATTTCCTGCTCAGCAGAAATCAGCGAGGATTCTCTTTGACTTCTGCTGCATCTCTGAGAGTGAAGAGCAGCAGCTCACCCTCCTCCTCCTCCTGTCAGAGAGGGGGAGGATCACTCGCTGATCCGAAGAGTCCAAGCCAGAGACACTTTATATCCCCCAAAACCTCCTTCCTGTGCTTCAGCATCTCCTCATCCTCTCCTGTTGATCTTCTTCCTCTTTAGCTGTCCTCATTTTCATCACATATTAAACATTTAATCCTCTTAATCATAATTTAATGTTTCAGTGCGCATCAAAGCATGTGTGCATAATGATTTTATGAACTCAGTAATAACCTGCAGAGCTGTGGAAAGGTTTCCCCCTGCTGGACACAGCTCATCATCATCATCATCATCATCCTCATCATCATCATCGGATTTTGGAGAAAACAAGGAACTACAGCCATGCAACAAAAAAGAATAAAGATTAATAAATGCCTGCACAAGGCTAAGTTGTTCCAAATGTTTTACGAGCTGTAACGGTGAAGGTGCCCTCTGAGCTTACGCTTAGTTTTCGATACACTCAGGAGCAGCTGATCGGCCGACCTGAGAGAACAGGAAGTAATGTGGCACGAGATAATTAGAGCCTTTTAAAGCAATTCCAAAAGTGATCCTAAAATTTATAGGCGGCCAGTGGTTCCAGGTTAAAATGGGAGAAACATGCTCATAATTGTGTGTGCTGGTTCAAAGACATGCAGCAGCATTCTGTACTAACTGAAGATGAGCCACTGAAGAAGCACCAGCCCTCAAGCAAAGTTCATTCCAGTAGTCCAGCAGAATGGTAACAAAGGTGTGGATTACACTCTCAAAGTGCTGCCTGGAAAGAACTGGCTTTATTTTGGCCAGCTGCCTCAACTGGAAATAAAATAATTTTTCCACACTGGTTTGTAATAGTCAGCCTGATGTACTGGGCCAAGGAACAAATATCAACAAGGGTGTCAGAGTGATACCTGCAAACATCATCACTTCAGTCTTTTTCTCATTAAAATTGAAGAGGTTAAGGGCCTGGATGGCCTTTAAGTCTTCAACACACTTGAACAGCAGTCTAGCAGAATATGCTTCCGTCACGACGTAACTCTCTCCAGGTTGTTGGACACAGGTGCTACCAATGATGCCATGATGTACAAAACAACATAAAATAATCAATTTTTTACAGTAAGGCGTTCTCATAAAGCATATTATTCAACAACATAAACATTCACATTTTGACCTTTACAAAATGTTGACACATTCTGTGACTAACATATAAACAGCTCTGTCACAAAAAAACATCTTATTTTTCTAGCAACACATAAAATGCTAATTGCATACCTCAATGGCTGCATTAACGTGAAGGGAGCAATGACACTCACACTCTTTACCCACAGCTGGAAAACTTCGCTGCATGCATCTCCAAATCTCTACCACCCACTGAGAAAGGAAAACATGCTGCCCTCTACCGAGTGTGGCGTGTAACTTAAAATATCGTCAACTGTAAACAGATGAACATTGTTTCCACCAATGTTTGTTTTAAAACCAACAATCTAAACATTACAATCTGATTTTTTAAACATGAAGTTGCTTATTTATTGTAGCTTAAAAACATAAAATTAACTTAAAATGCATAAAGAACCTAGAACTTTTATTATCATTATACAGTTGCTTGCACAGTGAAGTTAGGCAGCAAGATCACAAAGGTCCGAAAGTAAAGAAAACAATATACAAAAAAAGAAAAACAAGCATTACAAGGGTATCGTAATAAAATATAATAAATAATAAATAAGGGTGGAAGGTCATTAAGGACATGGATCATCTGCACATCTGCCGAAATATTGCATAGGAGAAAAAAAAATGGGAGCATAATAAATAGCAGCGACAGAGTGGCTGTATGACTGTATGGGAGAGGTCTGCTCACACTCTTGCATTAAGAGTTCTGACAGCCCACGGGAAGAAGCTGTTCTTTAGTCTGTTGGTTTTGCACCTGATGGATCTGAACCTTTCTCCAGAGGCCAGGATGTTGAAGAGGTGGTGGTCAGGGTGGAGGTGGTCACGAGCTTGGCTACACTTTGGGCCAGCACCTTCCCTGGCTTGCCCGGTACTGGGTTGCCATGCCCCAAACCTCATGAATCCAACATATAACGTTGGAAGAAATCCACAGCAGACCTGACCACGTCTCCATGCTTTCCAGCATACACTTTTATTTTCTGCTTTGGCTCTCGGAGGAGGCGGACACACTTTTTCTCCTCTCCCTTATCTTCCCTGCTTAGTTCTTATGTCCTTGTCTAGTCCCGTGTTTTTTGTATTACTTTCCCTGGAACACTCTCTCACAGTCTGTTTCTAAAACCTAAAAGAGAATTATGGATTTGATCAACTGGTCTCTGAATGCTATTGACACCCTTTTCTCAACGAGAAGTCTGAGCTCGGGAGAGCCCAAGTGCCCTGGAGGGACTTTCCCTGCCGGATACACGATGGACGGGTGGCAGACATGGAGGATCGTGTGCCTGGCGGGATTGTGGATCGAGGACGCTGAAGATATTTACCTATTCGGAACCATGATAACAGGGTTCTTGCTGATCGGAGCTGGCTTGGCTCTGGCTTATCGGAGAATTAAGAAAGTGGAACCGGCTGTTCAAACCCCTCCAAGGCTGCCCGCTGGGATTGAAACGATGGGACGAGGCGCGACTTCTCAGAACGGGCTCACTGAGTGCAGCATGGTTAAGAGCTTGGAGGCGCAGCAGCTGTGAATACTCAGAATAACACCTCTGAGGGTATATTGGATTACATCAAGGAAAAGTCCACTCAGAACAACACCTCTGAGCGGAAGTTGGATTACATCGTGGAACAGCTGACTGCGGTCGTGAGGTCTCAGAATCGGCTCTTTGAGCAAAAGAATGACAACACCACAGAACTGAAGGTTAATAACATCATGGAGAAACTCGCGGATATCCAACGGGAGATTGAGAGACCAGTGTCGGAGTGTTAAAGAACAGCTTGAAATTCTCATGAGTTGTTGCAAAAGAAAAATCACCATCATAATGCGGCTACCCCTTCGGCGCCAGCTGTGGTCTCAAGGCTGGAGCCGAACAACAACACCCTGATAACGACTGTGTTGAGTCTGTTCCTTCCCGTTCCATGCAAGGCCACCTGGGTTGGCTGGAAGACTGTTTACTTAGCCTGGCAGGGCGAAGGACACTGTCTCAGCTGAACTATGGACACACACACACATACATATACTGATAAGCACTCACTGACGCATCACCCTCCCTACCCCGGATCCAACGCTTACCTCCCCTCTGATGTGGACATCGGGTCAGTTGGAGACGCAGTCGAAAGATTGCAGCAGTCCCAGATCAGATGTCCACACTGGAACTCTTTCCCATGTTGCTGTCTGTGTTTATTGTGCTATGGTGTGTTGATATCTGTGCATTCCTGTATTATCCTTCTGTGTTACACATTTCGATGTTGTTTTCCTCGCTACCTAGCCTGACCTGTCTCCCCAATGTGATGTTTGTGTATTGTATGTACGGTCAGCAAGGTCTGTCATCTCGGTTGTGGGCAAAAGACCTGCAACTGACAAATAAAGGCTATCTCATCATCATCTTTTATTTGTGGTTGCTGTTCTTTAAACACACAGCTGCAGCTGAAAAGCTGCAGCTGTGTGCACATCACCAGCAACAACAACCCTCAGACCGGACCCAGTTCTTCCTTTTATGCAGGTGAGGTGTGATTGCGGATGCCGTTCAGGTGTGTTCACCTCGCTGCAGCCGTGCTACTGACCACGCCCCGCCACAAACGTGTAAAACAGAAACTTCTGTTTTAACCAAAACTAATCTTCAGGTCTTCACATCAGACCTGGTTCTGAATCCGTTCTCTCCACTTTAGCATATTTCATTCATGTTGAACTCCTTTATTGTCTCTCATTAATGTTCGTTTTTACACTTTTGTACGAAGTCTCCATTTTTTTCTGTTTCTCTAATCATGCTCCGACTGAGGCACTGTACTTTTGAACAGAGTTAGCATCACCTGTATTCTCGTTAACCTCCCATTGGGTAAAAGCATTGCGTGCTGCATTAAAAGGATCAAAGTTTAAATCGCTTCCTCAGCTTTGCTTTAATCTCTAACCTCTGAGTGGATCCTCATCTTCCCCAGTTCTCGACCGTCAGCTGACCCTCCTGTTCTTCAGTAGCTGGTAATATTGGTCCAACACGATAAACATTAGTTACAACCAGTCTGTGGCAAAGGTACTGGTGTGCAGGTTTTCAGGTTTTGGTTACACCATGCACTGACCAATGTACATTTTAAAAAGGCGGAAGATTCGAGGCAGAGTCCAGTCCATTTACACTGTCTGCAGTCACCTAGTGCGGGGTAGGTTTGTGTTCGTATTGCTTCACGATGTCTACAGTGTCCTTTAAAGGACTTGGACTTGGCTCCATCTCTGGACCCCCCAGGTTCCTCTCTGCGTCATGGTCACTGTCTTTGACCTTTAGCTGATATAAACAGAGTTAATCTCCCTGTGAGCTGATTAACCATTTATCTGCTCAGGTGAGGTAATGAACTGCACATGTCACACAATGATGTATAACACTGGAAAAATACTGCAAGAAACTCCCCCCAAAAAACTATAAAAGAAAACTGTAAAAATATCACAATAAAAGCGATGGTACTAGTGATAAGACCAAAAAAGTAAAACAAAACACTGTAATAACATCCCAAGGAACTTTAAATGACATTTTTTTTATAAAGCACAATAAATACTGCAAGAAAAACACCAAAAAAACCTGTAAAAATATACTGCTAAAGATAGCTTGGAAAGAAAAGCTTCTTCAGTTGAACAGAAGAAGCTTCTCGGATGAGAGGTGAAACGTTTTCAAGCAACTTAAAGAAGTCCAGACGCTTTTCTTTCCAAGCTCCTTAGACTACGATGGCCTGGATGACTGAGAACCTTCACAGACATACTGCTAAAGATGTACTTACAAAAATGTAATGTGAATTTAATATAAGCTGTAAAACACTAAAGTATTTCACACCTGAACACCTAAGACAGCACAATAAAGACCAAAGCTGAAGGTTTTCTCACAGTAGTTATAGATATCTAATAATATATGAATATATTTTTATGTTACGTGTTCCAAAGCTCTGTTTGATAAAAGATGAGTCAGACAGCTTGGTTTCAGTCACAATCTCTTTATAGGTTTTATCATACACAGCAGAGAACTAGAAGCTCCAACCAACCCCCAACAACTGACTGAAGACATCACTCTCTCCAAAGAAACAGAAACATATGGTGCTCTATGCAGTGGACTTGGCTTTAACTACAAATCTGAGAGCAGATTTCTCTCCGACGTCATTTCCTGTCCCTTAAATGATCACAGGTTTCAGACCTTACAGAGAAAGAAAGAAATAAAGGAAACACCTCATAACCAATCACACGATCGCCACAGCCCATTTTTCAACCTGAATTCAGTCTGCCGGGTGTTCTTTCTGGACATGTCACCCACACCTGCAGGAATAACCCATCTGTGACGGCATGTGTTGGACGCAGCTTTGCTCCATTCGTTGTGCGGTTTGAAATCACACTGGAGCACTTCGTCAGTGAGGGATATTAAATTTTTTAAACTGCAGAGACAGTCAGTGCTGTTAACTCACCTGCTCAGTGCATAATGAACAGGCCCAAGCAGAAACACACTTCATTTGTGTTAAGGTGAAGCATTCGGTAGCCATTTATCAACAAAGACGTGATAAGATGTTGACATTTTAAAAAAAAGAAAAATAACGACCACATCAAACTGACAAATGATCATTTTTATACCTGTAGTTTATGTGTTTAGCTCTGTATACACCTGTGCACACCGGCCTTTATAATAATGTAAGATGTGCCGTTTCTGTTAGTCCTACATCAGTTACATTAACTTTACACCTGTATATACACCTGCATGTTTCGTATACAGGCAATAAGTACAGCTGTGTGAACACCATCTGAGCCTCTGTACTGACAGGAGTTTAATACAGGTGTTATGCTGCTGTGTATGAACCTCTGTCATTGCTGCCTGCTCTCACAGATGGCAGCACTGGTACGTTGTGTGCTGCTTAGTGGTTTGTTCTCTCATGTTAAAGTCTCCAGTGATTGCTGGAGAAAGCCAGCAGAAATGACACACATTCAAACATCTGGATGTAAGAAACAATAACTAGGTTGATCTTTATACACTAATGATGACGTCGATGGATCCGTGCTGTCTTGGCTGTGTGCTCCCTGCTGGACAAACACGGACCTGCAACACTCAGACACATTGGTGGGAATAGACTCACTGGGACCCGATGCTGTCTGATGGTCTAACCGCCGCCTGATAGGAACTGCTACTCTGAGAGGGGTGATGATGTTTTAATTACAGGAGCACGTTCCTCTTTTTTAAAAATAAACTCTGTTTAACATATTTACAGAAAATATCGACATTCACAGGAACTTCAAATGTTCACATTAATGTGCATGTGTGGCTTATATACAGTTCTTTTCTCCCTCTTATGGGGGGAGAGATGGCATTTGAGGGGGGGTGAAGAGAAGGGGAGACCTCAGTCCTCTGTGGTGGGTTTGGCTATCAGGTGTTGACCTCTGGAGCATCTCCGCCTTCCACCTGGTTGGTCCTCCCAAGGGTCTTCAATTTGGTGAGCAGATCGCTGAACGTCTCCTTGACGCCCTTCTCGAGCAGCCAGCCCTCACTCTCACACTCGGGGTTCTCCGGCTCTGCCATCGTCTCAAGCGCTGTGCTCAAGTACTTCAGCCCTGCCATGTCCACAGACTGACATAGACACACAGCTCACATTTAGGGCAAATCCAGGAAAAACCCATCCAGCCAAGTACATGTAATATTTTATGACCTCATCATTTTAAGGTGAATCTCTGGTTCTGACTGAGTTTTAAATCCCTACAGTCCCCCCAGAGAACATTGTGGTGACAGGAATGTTGTTTGTGGTCATTTTTAGTTGGTATTAGTAGTTTTGTTTTGTGCTCATTTAACTGACTGTCAAAAGAAATGTGAAATTTTCTGTTAGAAGGCTTCAATACAATTTTGGGCCCTTTTATTTTCTTTAGCAGCACCCTAACGACAATTACACATTATTGTTTGCTTTGTTCAGAGAACAGCGTGAGAGCCTCCGAGTGGCAAATGGCAATATCATGAGCATACAGTCACACTCTGCTTTATTAAGATTATAGACCGAATTGCAAACTACAGAGATCTTGGTACTGAACCCTGAGGCTCGCCCTTTAAACTGAGGAAAAACTGAGTTCAGGATGTTGTTTTTTTAACTTAAGCCTTTCAGGTCAAACATGTTGTTTTGACCCAGATTCCAACTCACTTCTCCCTCTCAGGAAGTGTCCCTCATCCTTATTTTCCCAGAATGCAACCTGCTGTTTCTGTGGACAGATTAACCCCCCAGGAATAGCTCCTTATCCTCAGTGAGCCTGACCACCACTTAATGTGACATTTCACCAGATGATCCACCTCAGGTCATGAGTCACGTATGAGCACAACAGAAATCACACAGTCGCAGCCACAACAGAAACAGTCATGCAGAGAATGTGTGCATTTTCATGATGCAGTTGGAGTCACACAGAGAATTTAAACAAAAACGGCTTTTCTAAATGGTGTGTGCCGTGTCGTGATACAGCAGCCGCTCAGGAACATCAGCACTAATGCTAATCCCACACTAATCAGTTATTCTGTTAACCTGCTCACTCCGCTGAATTTACTGCAGGGGCGCTGCTGCAATGATCTCGTTCTAAATCACAAGATTAGGAAGAGAACTTAGCCTGGATTCACCCGAGAGAGAAAGTCAAAGACTTAAGCCTGTTCACTTTGAACAAATGAGTTAAAAACAGCACCAAACACACATTCACTGATTTTTTTTCCCATTGCTTTTTCAAACAAAGCACCCGGCTTTAGAACAGCCACATGCCCGGTTTCTCCTGTACAATGTGAAGCTTTCATTAGAGCAGAAGGTAAATAAAGTGAAACTAACAAATCTGAGATGCATTGACAAGTTTGACATTAAAACAACAGAAGATATGCTTAGGTTAGGTTTCAGCCTTTCATTGGCTGCTTATTGAAATAATTTGTCAGACTAGATTGGATATGTTAGATGAGCAGAAGAGCAGCTGGAAACTGCTAATAAACTGTAGAGCAACGCTTTTTACTTCTGGGTCTCACGCGCCATGACAGCTTCTGAGACATTTGCAGATGGAGTATATCACAGGACCAGGCTAGCTGTTTCCATTCAATTTTAGTCGTTATGTTGCAGCTTCAGATTTTCTAAGCTGAACATCTGAATCAAAGAGATGTCTGTTTGGCTGATTGGCTGCGGTGGAATGTGGGTGGGGTCTTACCTCCAGGATGATGGCAAAGAGGACAAAAACACCAATGCTGCTCATCAGGCTGCTGTAATAGGAGAAGAGGGCCTCAAGGCAGCCCCGGGTCCAGATGTTGAGCTCCTCTGTGCGGTGGTCATAGTCGTAATGGGCAGAGTTATTGGTCAGGTGGTGCTGGATGCAGGGCCGGGGGGACCCAGGGTTACAGCAGCTGAATGGGACGCTGTCCATCAGATACTTCCCCTCCACGTTACTGAGGACTCGGCTGCAGGCCAAACACAGGTCAGAGGTCAAACATAGCCAGCCTGGGGACTGAGGAGAGATTAGCGACGACCCCCCCATTGCTCTGGAAATGGGTTAGTTAAATCTATGCTGAAATGGATGAATGGTTGCAGCACAGGTGACTCAAGACAAAAGTAAGCTAATAGGAACTATACGTTACTACAGAGACTAAACCAAAGATCAATAAAATACTGCAAGAAGTCGACCAATTTTCCTGAGTTCCTGAACTTTCAGAGAGGGCCACCCTATGAGCAAGAACCATGTGGAGGTGAAACACTCACTGGCCACTGTGGAGGAAGGCCTCCATAACAGTTATAATGTTTGCAGGGCTGTTTGCATGGAAAGTAAGAATTTCAAAAGAATCATAACTGACCAGAACATCAGAGCCATAACTGAGAGGACCGTCAGCATACAGCTGCACTCTGCTTTAATAAGATTATTCACTGTGATGGAAAACTGTTGAGGACCAGGCACTGAATGCTGCAGAGGAAATGTCTCTTATGGCAGCCTTCAGCTCAATTTAAGTGGAAGTAAAGCCACGCAAATGTTTCATGACGACAGTGAAACTCACTACAGTCTGCACCTCTGGATGATTTATCTGCTCTCCAAATCTGAAAACTGGTTTGCCCTTTTGGAGGAAGGTCATTAAGAAGAAAATAAACTCTCCCTTTTCCTGTCAGGTTTAAACTTGTTAGATTATCTTGGAGGGTGATGTCAAATTTAACCAATATGTTAAAAATATTGGTAAATTTGTCTATGGATGGTACTACCAGATGTGATCAAATGATCTGATAAAACTCATCATTAAACGTTGCAGTTTTAGACTCAAAGTGAGAAAAGTAGAGTACAAAATAGTACATTAGACGTTTTAGTCAATCGGAAACCTTCGTATGGCAAGAGCATACAATATAATTTATATCCCACAAGTCAACTCAGCAGAGACACTGATGGAGAATAAGACGGCTTCGTTCAAATATGAAGAACAGCAACATGTAAAGTTTTCACTTTGTCAGATGCAGTATGTTATTTAACTTGTTAATTGGTACAAGCTGTGGGTAGGGCTTTAAGTTGGATCAATTATATTAGAGAGAGAAAATAATCTCTTTTAAACACATTAGAACAGAAAACAAAATAGTCACAGGTTTGCCACTATTTCAGAGCTGCAGCCAATCAGACGTGTTCATTTCTGATCAGAAGCTATGTTTCTTTAATGTCTGCTTTGCTGTGTTTAAGGATCAAGTGACAGATTAGAGTCTCAGAGGAGACGCCCCGCACAAAGCTCCTAAACGTTGACTTTTACCTCCTTAAGACCTCTCTTATCCTCTGCTGAGCCCTATGTTTAATTCATCTGAGAAACTAATGAATAAAACCTGAGACATTTAATTCAGAAATATCTGAGGTGCTCAGTTCAACGAGGAGCTGCTGATCAGACTTGCGTCGTGATCACAGAGGCACTTTTCCTGAGGCTGCTGCTTTGTTAAAAATTGATGAGTTTGATTAAAATATAGAGGAATATTCAGATGGACAATTTCTATAGAATAATTATGGATTCATCTAATAGAATCAGGTGCCAGCTCTATGTGTAAATTATTAAACAGCAGATACATTATCCAACAACATCGATAACTTTTCAATAATGGCTCCATGTGACCGGCCACCCCGCTCAGATACTCACTCTTTGACCACATCGTTGCTCATATCCAGGTAGCGGTTGCTGATCCACTGAACCTCAAACCAATCCCTGAAATTGTTGTTCCCGCAGCAGTGGAACTCGATCTGCGTCATGTCCAGCGTCCTCTTCATGAAGCAGCGCCCTGGCGTGTCCGTGTCCTTGTAAAACCGGATGGCGTAAGTCAGGCCCTCGGCCAGTGTCAGGTATACGGAGAACTGCATAAGGAAGCAGAGCAGCGACACGAGTACCAGCAACACGTTGAAGCCGCAGCACAGCAGCAAATATGTCTTCAACATCGGCTTCCACTTGGAGAACTTGATGGGATCCAGAGAGTCATGGCACACCTTCCCTCCGAAGGCATTAAGGCCGCAAGCCAGCAATCCCACCAGGATCAGCAGGTTGGGCACCAGGTGGCTCTCATTGTTGTCCATCATCTCACTTCTCTTCCGCAGCTCAATCTT
Source organism: Perissodus microlepis (assembly GCF_051167445.1). Classification (NCBI taxonomy): domain Eukaryota; kingdom Metazoa; phylum Chordata; class Actinopteri; order Cichliformes; family Cichlidae; genus Perissodus; species Perissodus microlepis. The sequence continues at coordinate 1,535,586 of NC_140473.1, read as the reverse complement.
GAAGAAGATGCCGAGGCTGAAGATGAGGATCCCTGCGATGACTGAAAACCAGTAGAGCATCCATAGACCCTGAGCCAGCTTGACCCGCTTCTGCAGGTTGAACTTCACCGGCATGAAAGGCATTTTAGCAACTCTGAGAATTCAAACAGACACTGAGGGTCAGGATTCAATAAGAAGCAGCTGCAGTTCAGACTGAGATTCAGAGCTTTACTCGTGAAAAAACAACATCTACTGGTTTCAGGCCCATAATGCTGAGCTGCAAGGGGGGACAGTCCATGTTACTGAGGGAGCAGAGGAGTCCACCATCAAACACTGCACAATATTCACACAGACCAAGTGAGTATTTCCTGCAGGATGTATGGCGGTGGGAATGCGAGCGTGCAGCAGCTCGTCATCCTAAAGCCTCCTGAGCTCATTATCAGCAGATCAGCGGCTGCCTCTAATCCCTCCTCTAACTCCTAATTGGTTTGATGTTAAGCAGCTGCTTCCTCCTCACTGTCACATGCTTCACTGAGCAGAGTTCACCTGCCTCACCTCAGGGCAGGGTAGTCTCACTAAGCAGTCCAACAAACCTCCTGTGAGCAGGAGCCTGAACTCTGTTTAGTGAGAAAACTTGGATCTCCGTGGTAAAAGATGCTGTGCACATGCACTGAGCAGGTTACATTTGAGAGAACTTGAAAACCCAGAGACCCAGGGGAGCTCACTGTGCAGGTACACAGAGAGTTAGGCCATCTCACGGTCCTGGTGTTTTGTAGAGATCCCAAAGCAGAGACCGAATACAACAGAGCACTTCCCGATCTGAAGTCAGGCAGTGATTTTACTAGTTTTTAAACTATCAAGGCTTACCAGTCAGACTGTTTATCTAGACTCCACTCCTTCGTGTGATGTCCACGATGCTCTCATACCTGCAGAAGTGAATGCTGAAGGCTGAGGATGCATTTGCAAAGTATTGTAAAGAGAAACCATCAAACACAGCACAGCTGTCTCTCTGAGTGACCGCTACAATGATCACTTTAAACACTGCACAATTCCCTGATAATGATAGTAAACTAAAATTGCTTCATGACTGGAGATACTGGAGAATTCATGAGTGTGCCTGTGTTATAATTGCATTACACATCCCTCAGTATTTGTGTGGTGGGCACATTATTATTTTGTTTAGTGTGAAAAATTAAAAAGATGTGGTAACAGTTACAGTCCAGTCATTGTGATCAAGCACACAGGGTAAAATATGTCATAACCTACCAACAGGATCCAGGGAGTGTGAACAAGCGTTGCAGTGGAGTCAGCTGGTGTAATGCTGGTGCATGTATCATATACAGAGATTCCTTATACACAGCTGCTCGACAAGTTTGGGGCTAATCTCATTTGTTGTTTGGTTCACAAAATACAGCTTCTTAACATATGCAATGGTATCTCCACAAGTTGATTCTGTTCATCTGGACGTAGCATTTTGTGGGAGAAACGTTTTGTCACTCATCCAAGTGACTTCTTCAGTCTCAGCTGACTGCAGGTTTCCCCAAATCTTATAGACAGTAAATTATGCAAATTCTGGTCATGAGAATTTGCATAATTATGATTAAGGAACTGACCTCCCAGTCCATTGTTCCTTCAGTGGGCTGGCTTCAGTCATGCAAATTTACTGTTTCTAAGATTTGGGGAAACCTGCAGTCAGCTGAGACTGAAGAAGTCACTTGGATGAGTGACGAAAACGTTTCTCCCACAAAATGCTACGTCCAGATGAACAGAATCAACTTTTGGAGATAACAGCAACAAAAATAAAAGATAACGGAACATAATACACCCACTTAGAGCCACTTACAAGTGTGACTGAAGAAAAACTTTTAGTAGTAATTCAAAGACAGAAAAGAAAAATAGCAGACTTCTGTCAGCGACCTACAATTTTGTAACCAAAAAAATAAAAATAAAAGAAATCAAAAAGTCTTCCCAGAATTACTTGGCAGACTAACCACCATGCCAAATCTCTTGATGCACTCTCAATCATCCAGGGAAGGAAATCCCAAAAGTTGATTCTGTTCATCTGGACGTTTGGAGAAACGTTTCATCATCATCAGGTGACTTCTTCAGTCTCAGCTGACTGCAGGTTTCCAACCTTATAAACAGGACATTTGCATAATGACGAAAACTAGCACCACTGACTAACAATGGCCTGTGAGGTCAGTTTATCAAGATTAATATGCAAACTGTGATGACCATTGATCAACAACCACTGATCAATCACCAATGATCCTATAACTCTGAAAGTTTTTGGCTTCGATCCTCATCCCATTGGTAGGCAGCTCTGAACACCACATCCAGAACACCTTGGATTTTGTTGAGAAGGTGAGAGATGTCGTTATGGAGGCAGATGAAACCATGGTTTCGTACGATGTTACATCTCTCTTCACTTGCATCCCAGTCATGGAAGCATTAGAGGTGGCTTGGCACTTTCGTGGATAAAATCATATCTCTCAGGAACTTTTGTCTTACGTTGGGTTTGGCCTTATCCTCTCTGGTCCCTCTGCCATGGGGGGTACCGCAGGGATCTATTCTTGGGCCATTATTGTTTTCATTGTATCTCTTGCACTGGGTGCGATCTTCAGAAACACAATTTCATTTCATCTATATGCTGATGATTGCCAGCTTTCAGTCACTCTCATAGCTCCTCCATAGGACATGCTGAATCGTCTTAGTGATGTTAAATCAGGGATCACTCAAAATCTTTTAAATTTTAATGAACATAAAACAGAAGCAATTTTATTTGGTCCCAGTCGTTCCTCTGGTACCCCAGATGTTGACTTTGCTGCTCTGACCCTCACCTGAAGAGCTCAGTTACTAATCTTGGGATAAAAATCGACTCTGCACTTAGTTTCGATGGCCACGTAAACGGGGTGGTGAAATCTTCATCCTATCACCTCAGCCGTCTGTCGAAGGTCAAGCCTTCTTTCTCAAATGCTCTCAGTCCTGAAAGCACAGCTGAAACTTAGAGACAGAGTGTTCTCTATTGTGTCTCCGAAGCTTTGGATGATCTTCGTCTTCACATCAGGCAGTCTACATCAGTGCTGGTTTTTAAATCCACATTAAAAACGTATTTTCACTCGCTGGCCTTTGACTCGGTGGGTAACTGATAATGTTATTTTATTGTTATCATTATTGTTATTTATTCATCATATTTATTATTCTTACTGTACCTCTTATATTTCTGTTGTGCAGCACTTTAAAAACAGCACATGGCTGACCAAAGTGCTTTATAAATAAACTATGGTATGGTAGTGGAAAAGAGGGCTTTGCTATCCTACCCTGGAACACCACCAAGCCATTGGTTCAGATATGTGGATGACACCTGGGTGAAAATCAAATCTCAGGACGTACCACATTTCACAGATCACATTAACTTGTTGGACTGACACATCAAATTCACCAGGGAGGATATGAAAAGTGGCAGGTTAGTCTTCTTAGACTGAGATTTCCATCAGTAATGGGGGACATCTAAAAGCTGACGTGTACCGTAAACCTACGCATACGGATCAGTATTTAAGGTTTGACTCTCATCATCCACTAGTGCCAAGTTTGGCCCTTCTGGTACAGAGCGCGAGTGTTGTGTGATCTGTTCAGTTTAGTGTTAAGGTGATGGATAAGATGTTGCACAAATGGAAGAAAGCAGTCTTACATATTTGTTTAATATGTGCGTTGAAGGACATGTCCTGGTCAAAAATGACTCCAAGGTTCCTCACAGCGTTACTGGAGGCCAAGGTAATGCCATCCAGAGGAAGAATCTGGTTAGATACCATATTTCTAAGATTTTCAGGGCCGAGTACAATAACCTCAGTTTGATCTGAATTAAGAAGCAGAAAGTTAGCGGCCATCCAGGTCTTTATGTCTTTAAGACATTCCTGCAGTTTAACTCATTGGTGTGTGTTATCTGGCTTCATGGACAGATAGAGCTGGGTGTCATCTGCATAGCAGTGTAAATGTATGCTATGTCTTCTAATGATGCTGCCTAAGGGAAGCATGTATAATGTAAACAGAATTGGTCCTAGCACTGAACCCTGTGGAACTCCATAATTAACCTCAGTGTGTGAAGAGGACTCTTCATTTACATCAACTAATTGGAGTCTGTTAGTTAAAACTGTCAAATTTCTGAGTGAGTTTTTACTAAAAATGAGAAGACTGGGAAAACCTAAAAAAAAAAGAGAAACCCTAAAGACGCCCTGAGTGAGTCTGAGCGGACTTACTTACTAGCGGCATTGGTCAGATTAGGCAAAGCTGAAGGAGCTTTTATGAGCCAACTTAAGAACTGATGTATCAATCACTGACAAGAAAAAAAATAAAAAAATAAAATAGAATAAAATTAAAAATTGTTTCACCTCTAAGTACTGTCATCAACTTCTCAGGTTCCTGACAAGTCGCTGACAATTTGTCGTGTCGCTGACGTCACCTAGCCGTCACCTAGCCGTCACCTAGCCGTCCACAAGAAAGCAACTCAACTGAGTCTGACTGAAGTTTCTGATACAGTAAATCACCTATAAATGAATACACCTCAATATGAGCAATACACACACATTCTTACCTTTTATAGGATTTCCATATTTTCATGTTTATGCTGATGTTTATTTTGCTCAGTGCAATTAAAAGTTGTCAATATAAAAAAAAAACAACAACCAATCTTTGCTTCACTTGAACAAGCTCCACCTCCAGCAGGTGTTTTCTCAGTTTATTGGTTAGCTACTTGTTTACCTCTGCAGTTTTGACCCACCTGGCAGGTGAGAGCAGGCTTACTGGAATGTCTATGTCCTCATAACAGGGTCTCTGCCCCTGAAGTAATGAACTGACAGGAAGTGATGTCACTTTAAAGTTTTTATTGTTTTTATCATACACGTCCTCATTTATACAGGAATTCACATATTAACAGATCATGTGATCAATGAGGCGCTCAGCTGACAGCCATTAAAAATACCCCCAAAAAACAAAAGACATCAAGCTGAAGACCTGACCGCGCCATGTTTTAAATAAAATTTCTCAGCATTCAAAAGTAAAACACAGAAAGTGACATCACACAGCACGCCACCAATCAGTTCTAAGCAAAATGTTAAACTAAAGTAAAAAGCGATCGATCGCTGATATGTGCTCTGATATGTCTTCACTGATCAGTCTTCAGCTGAAGCTCAACCCCTACCAGACACTTTACTGACCATCCATCCATCAATCTGCTACCATGGAGACGGCTGCTTTATGCTCTTAGCCAATCAGAAATGAAGGTGGTGATGTGTTTGAAGTCAGGAGGCAGGGCGTCACTGGACCGAATTCGAGTTTCCTGTTCCTGTCCCACACTGATTGGTGGGGAGACATGTGGAGGGTCAAAGGTGAAAAATCCCTGAAAGCAACTCAGCATCAAGCAGGCAGCTTATTGGTTCAAGGATGTGGTTTTATATAGAAAGGGGCAGGACACAATTGAGAGCCAATCAGTGTCTCTCTAAGGGCAGGGGCGGCGCAGAGTCAAACATCACAGGTGCTGCCAGTCGATAGCAACCAGCGCCTGATTGGCCTCCTGGGCGTGACCTATGACCTCAGCGATGCCGTGCTGGCGCCACAGACGCTCGATCTTCCTGTAACGCTCGGCACACAGGTGGAGAGGATTCCCACGCCTGTAACAAACAAATAAACAGGTAGAGGGTGTGGTCAGGGGTGGGGCCAAACAAACTGGTAGAGGGGGTGGGGCTGAACAACCAAACGTACATACTTGAGGCCCTGGTCAGTTTCTCCATAGTCATCCAGGTATGGGGGCGGGTAGAAGCAGCCCTTTGTTTTACCTGCTACAAACAACACCTGACTCTCTCTGACCCTGCTCACACACAGACACACACAGGTTAGCAGGGCATGGCCGAGCGACATGCGTCAGCTCACTGGTGCAGGCGTTACCTGAGGAATAGGCCGAGGCCAGCTCCGCAGGTGAAGGTGTGTGCGGTGCAGGCGCCCACGTCCTCGCCGTCCACCTCCGTCTGACAGCAGTAACTCTGAGAGCACAGCATGCAGCCGCACACCAGGCACAGCGTGGGAGCGCGAGACTTATCCCCGCCTGAGCGCGGACACCTGCACATGTAACACTCAGGTGAGTTCAGATGGGCCGGCAGAGTTTCAGGTCACCTCACAAAAGAACTTCACAGCATTGATCCTTTTTAAATCGATCGATCGATCAATCGATCACTCTGATCTCACTGTGTGTTCACTGACGTGAAGCTGGACGCCTGGTTGATGAGCACGCTGTAATCTTCCGGCAACTCGATGAGTCGATTTGACTCTCTGGGGAACCTGATGATGGCTCCGCCCCCCTGCAGGGTCTGTCTCACACCTGGATGACAACACCAACTGAACACACACACACGGGAGTGTCAGGTAATGCTTTTCCAGGTAATTTGGAGTATGAGATGCCTCATTCAGGTGTTACCTGTGTATGAGCGGCTTCAGCAGTGTTTGCTGGTTGTGGTGAAGCAGCAGCAGGTTGGAGGGCAGACTGAGGTAGCTGCACAGTGCCTCCCACTGACCAGGACCTGCAACTACAACAAACACACACACTTCTGTGAACACACAGTGTAACAGAATCGTTACAGGAACTTTGCTCGGTGTTCATCTTACTCATCAGCTCAGCGGGAGGCGCTGTGGAGTTCAGGTAGTGGAAGAAGAGGGTGGCGGCTCGGAGGAACGGCAGGACACCGGCTTTAAGACAACGATACAGCTGCCACCCAGAGGACACCTCAGGTAACACACTGATGATGAAATGAAGTCCTCTTTACTGATTTTGAATGTACTAACAGGGTAAATATGTCTCACAATCCAAACTCACCTGCCCAGGTGTTTCCTCAGTGTGCTGTACAGCTGACAGGTGAGCTCCTCCTCCTCTGATCCACTGTTGTCCTGATCCATACATACCTCCTCTGCACACACAGGTAATACACACAGGTGAGACAGAAGCATCGGGTTCACAAAACTCAAGAGACTGTGTGTGAGTGAGAGAGAGCGACACCTGTGGTGGAGGTGAGCAGGATCTGAACCAGGTGAGCCACAGTGACCAAGTGAAGGAGGTGGAGGTGGCCCGAGTCCACCACACCGCATCCTGATTGGTCCAAACAGTGAATGGAGGAGTATGCCAGCACAGAGTAAACCTGCAGATGCCGAGAAATCAGAGTCACCTGCACCCACCCGACGAAAACAGAGCTTTAAGTGGTCAACGATGGACAGGTGTATAAACTCACCAGCAGGTGAAACATGTCGATCTCGAGGATACTCGGAGTATTTTCTACCTGAGGGTCTGGAACCAGAGCTAAACAAACAAACACACACAATTTTATATATATATATATATATATATACACACACACACACACACACATATATGTATAAATATATGTGTGTATATATATCAAATAAATGTTATCGCCCTCAATGGTTAATAATTGCAGGATAATTTCCAAATTGGTAAATAATCAACTTCAAAGTTATCTGGATGAAAATAGTACTTTACCTGCTTTCATCAGGAAACTGCGCAGTACTCTAACTGTTCTCAATGATGTCTATGAAGCCTTGGACACAAAGAACTACAGTGCAGCTCTTTTTATTGATCTAGCAGAAATCTTTGACACTGCTGATCATGGCATTTTATGTCAGACATTACTGGATACCTATGCTCGCTCTCTTCACCTGTTAGATTTGCTGTCTATGGCCAGGCATTCAGATTTATAACTGGCTGCAAACTTTTAACACACCACTGTTCTCAGGTTGACTGGTCCTCATTGGCCCCACGCAGGTATCACTTTCTCTATAAAATCTATTCTGGTTTATTGTCCTCTTATATATCAGAGTATATGTTGCACAAACAGTCACAGACTGCAGACTCAGGACATCATTACGTTCGTTGTTCCATCAGTTCGTACAGAGCTTGGGAAGAAGGCTTTCTCCTTTTCTGCTCTGTCCTCATTGCACAACGATCTGAAGCTCTCTTGATTTCACTTGCAGACTTCAAAAGACGTACAAATGCGTCTGTGAAATCGTCTCTGGGGACTCTTTTACATTTTGTTTCTTTTATTGTTGA
>NC_140473.1:1402500-1522500 GCF_051167445.1 Perissodus microlepis | reverse complement strand
CTCGCTCCGCACGTTTTATCGAGCATACATCGGTGGTGACTTGTGTGTACTTGGTACAGCTAAATATCCCAGAATGCATTTTGTCCAAAGCTCAAACATGGCAATGGTGGAGGAGCGCGGCTAAAAACGTTTAAATTTAAATATTACTCTTAAAATAAAATTTTAGATACTTTCAGGCGAGAATGTAGCTGTGTAAGCTTCAAATATCTGCTCGGTTTATCAAAACATCACATACTTCTAAAAGCGCTCCGACGTTTTCAGAGACGTCTGTACCCACCAGCTCGATAGCTGACCGGGAGGTCAAGGGTCACTAGAGCAGGAACAGCGAACTACCGGCACATCGTTTTCAAACCACCTGCGGTCTTTGGCTACTCAGGTTAAACATGATATATAAGTCACGTAGATCACTTCTAAATGTTAATGTTTGGTTTATTTCAGTGTTTTATTTGTTCCTGAGTAAATCGGCTGAGATGAAAGTTCAGCTTCATAACATATTAATCACAGTTAAATTAAGAGGTGACAGCAGTAAAAACTGTGACGTCATCAAGTACGCTGGTGTTCCAGTTGTACAAATCGTGAGTCTGTAACCCGAGTACGGACTTGCGTATTGAGAAAGGCCCATGGTCTGTCTAACCCCCCGTCACTCAGGCCACTCACACTGTGTTCAGACCAAGTCTTTGGACTGGTTCCCAGACCTCTCCTCTCCAGTGTGTCCCTCCTGTTGCTTCCTGCTCCCTCATTTACATTTTATTTCATGTGCAACGACAATAAAGAGCTACTCTATTCTAAACACACACACTCACCCTCTGCAGCATGGACTCAGTCCAGCCCCCCCCGCTGGGCTCCACGGCCCACTGCAGCACGGCGCCCTCTATGGCGAGCAGCGCATCACATTGCAGGAGGTTCACCAGGCTGCCGAAGAGAGGGCAGAGGGGGGGAGGAGGGGGAGGGGGCAGGGCTATGCACACAAAGACACGTTACCAAGGTGACCATGTCATCCAGTAGTCTTCCTGCTGGTGTTTTGTACAGGTGTGCTTACCTGTGTCCTCGCCACTCTGTCTCCTCAGCTTTCTCTGAGCTTCCTCAGCCTGAAACACAGGACGCAGCGTTACCATAGCAACAACATGTACACCAATCAATAACGCTCTGATCCGCATCCAGATCAGTGAGCGTACCTTTGACTGGTCAGCTCTGCTGTAGTGATGGAAGTACAGGTTGAAGTATCTGTTCCACTCAGGGCGGAGCTCATACAGCCCTCTACCTGTCACACCTGGCTTCCTGTTAGTACAAATACACACAGTACTGCAGTACAAATACACAGTAATACACTCAGTACTGCAGTTATATAGAGTAACATAGAGAACAAAGAGAAATTGTAAGGATGCACGTGTATTTAAGGTGGACTGATGATATTTGAGGTGGAAGACTGACTTGAATGAAGCCACGCTGTCGATGACTCTCTCCAGCCCCGTCTCCTTGTTCCCCTGAAGACACAAACTCAGGTTATTACATCAAACTAAAAATGTTTCAGCGCACAGAAGTAAAAACAGTAAATTCCCTGCGCTCAGAAACACTAAATAGCAAACAAACAAAACATTTTAGCCTCAGGTAAGTCAGGTTCACCTGTTCAGCAGATCTTGTATGATCGAGCCTTACAAAGTGTCTAACCCTCTGGGGTTACCTTTGATTTTACTCATTTACTTTGCCTCGTTTGGTATCATTCTTTTCAGCACGACCTCACATGTCTGAATTTACAGTCAAACTACTACAGTTGTATTAACACAACTGATCTAAAGTCAGGTAAAAAACATAAAATCTGAGTAGAAAAAAAGGTTATATTTTTTGCTGTAACTAACACAAACATTAATGAATCATTTTCGTAATTTGAAATGCAAATATAAACTGTACATTTTAATAACCTATGCACAAGTTATTTGCATCTATTTACCTAAAAATGCAGCCAAGGCGGGCCATTTCAAACCATTTCAAACTATTCACAGAACAATCAGCTGTTCTGCATCAAATATCATGCCACACAAATTATTTCCGCCACTCCAAAATATAATTTGTGTCCACTATAAGATAAAGGAGAACATCACAGCCTGACACCTGCAGGCCTGACAGCAGCAGGTGTATCCCCGCTCCTGCTCACACCTGGAGACAGTTTACACTGTAATCTGCCTTTGGTGGCTTTTTGGCAGCAACTGTGACATTCAGCAGTCGACTAACTACACAAAATTGCACACCAAGTACATAAAACTGCACACCAACAACACAAAAGTACACACCAACTACACAAAACTACCCACTAACTAGTTAAAACTGCACATACTACACAAAAGTACACACTAACTAGCCACAAACTACACAAAACTACCCAACGGATACACAAAACTACCCAATAGATACACAAAACACTACACAAAACTGCACAGTAACTACACAAAACTGCACACCAACTACACAAAAGTACATAAAACTACACCTTAATTACACACTAACTCCACAAAACTACAGGGTAACTGCATAAAACTGCAAACTAACTACATAAAAGTACACATCAACTCCAAACACACTGAATGTCACAAATCTCTTGTGTCTAAACACTCTCTCTCGCCGCTGTCACTCCTAAAACCTCTCCTTCTTCCTAAACAACCAATTGTCACATGTTGCCATATCATTTTGTGATTGGTTGACATGGTACATTTTTCCACCAATAGGAAAGCGGTGCTTTTTCTTTCTTTTATTTGGTCACAAGCAGAGAGTGCCGATAGTATTCAGGAAAAACCATCAGGTATATTTTTGATCATGACTCTGGTTTTTCGTGTCCTATCAACACAACTTAAAAACTCGTATAGTTTGAAGTCCGCACTTAGACTTTAAACTTGGAGACTCGGGTTGGCTGCATCTTGTTGCAAAGTCATCTTAAATTGGTCGTGTGATTTGGATGTGCCGGCGCGTCCGTCGAGCCCAGAGGGTTAATAAACTTTTTAAAGCAGAACTCACAAATACTTCAACAAATATGTAACAGCATAACTAAAAAAACATTAACAGACAGGTTAGGATCTCACATTCTCAGGTAGAGCCTTGGCAAGCTCGCTGTGAGCCATCGGTCTGATGGACAGCAGGTGGATGATTTCTCTTCTGACCTCATCGTAGGGCTCCACCTGGCCAACGCCCGCCACGTACCGCTCACCTGTAACACACATGCAGAGGCAGTGCTAACGTTGCACCTGGACAAGGCGACCTCTCTGACTCATTTTCAGAGGAAACAAACTCACCGACCACCATAATGATGAGATGAAGCATCTCTTCGATGAGAGTGTTCTGCTGGACCAGGTCCTGAAACACAGGACAGAGTGGGAGGAGTCAGTCGTACACCTGTAGCGTTTAACCTGCAGAGTCCATTTTCGCCATCTAAACTCGAATGATTCAACATTGCAAACGGATTTTTGAGGACTTGAATGTCAAACACGGCGTAATGTGAATGTCTGACCTGCAGACGTGATTCTAATTTCTCGTTACGTGCAAATAAACAGACAAGTCAAAGCGACCTGCTGCGAAATCTGACTTCTTGTCTGTTCGTGCAGGTGTCTGAATTTAATCTGCTGCAGCTTTGCATCACCTGACGCTGCAGGAGCTTTAACATAACAATCTTTGGAAATGTATCTGTGTCGAGGGTGGGGCCGATAGGCTTAGCAGTAACATCACGGCGTCTTGACAACAGAAGAGGACTGACCTTGTTGGCCTCTCTGTATCTTTTCCTGATGTCAGCGGTGCTGAAAACGTGAAACACTTCAAATCGACTCAGAACGATCATCAGGAAGTGGTTTGGATCCATCATGGACGCCCCTGCCTGCACCCAACCAAAAACAGCAGCAAGCGTGAGCAGAGAGTCTGCACCAACGCTTCACAGAGGCATTAGTGCTGCTGAATCAGCACTGGTAGAATAAGTGGAGCGTCAGTAGAGGCGAGTTGTACCTGTAGCATGATGATGTCTTTGTCGAACATCTCGACTCGACACTTTACATTGTGGTAATAATAAATCTGAAACAACAAACAGCAAAAACTTAGCTAATCAGCATTGATCCCTTCTGCATAGATTAACAGGTTAGAACTCACCTGGTTAATCAGTGAGAATCCGTTCCTCCTCCACATCCCAGCATGCACCTGGGCACAGAGCACCAGGCAACGGAGGGGGAGTTCGATCAGAAGGGGGGGGCTTAGTTCACCCTGAGGGACACGTGGCATCAACAATCAATGAATCAAACTGGTTGGAAAATGGCGTTTCCAAACAAGGAATCAATAATAATCTGTTACTGACCAAAGGGAGCTGCTCAGGGAAATGAGACGCCACCTCTGTTCTGCTGAGGAGGATGTGCAGACCTGAGGAGGTGATTGATACAACTTCAAACAGGACGTGGAGACAGATGGTGTGACTTTTAAAATGTGTGTGTGTGTTTACCTGCCAGCAGCCTGCAGACCGGCAGGTGTATGGAGACTTTTTCCTGAGACACCTGATACCTGAATGTTTCCACGCTGTGGCCTGCCAGGCTCAAGCTGATTGGCTGCTCACCATCTGGAAGGCTGTTATGACAGTGACTGAGAGCGCTCAGACACTTCTTGTAGGCCTCGATCAGCACACGCTCCTGACACACGCACACACACACACACAGGAGCAAAGAAAAGGCTTGGATGGCTCACTCAATCAATCTGTTTATTTAAAACTGATCAGATTATTGATCCAGAAAACAAAAAATAAACTGTAGAAACATAAAAGGTGACATTTGTAATGTTACATGTAGCGTGTTGTCTCACATCAGTGGAGCACCACTCCTGGATCATCGTGATGATGTTGGTCAGCTTCATCTGCAGCGTGAACGCCGCCTCCCACTCAGGCTCCATCTCAATATGCTGCCCCACCTGTCTCACCACTGGGTCCATGCCCTGCAGGGAGGTGGGTTCACAGACAGACAGGCTCAGAGATGTTAGGGCTGCACCTGTACAGGTAAACCTCACACTGTCTCCATGTTACCTGCATGCACTTGAGCAGCTCCAGAAAAGCGTAGAAACCTTCTAGAAACTTGAGTCTGAGCTGATCGCTCCACTTGGACGGAGGGCTGATCAGGACATACCTGCATGTAGAAGCACTGGTTACAGTGGGAGGCCTGGTTTTATCATAAAACACGACACACACCCACAGCGTTTACACTTGTGAAAGAAGATTCATCAAGCTACAGAACAGGATTCATGGGTACCCTGCATACACAGTGTAGGGTCATCGCACAAGAACCGGTCTCTGTTTAGTCTCCAACTAACCTCTAACTGGCCCTTCGTAACCTCTAACTGGCCCTTCGTAACCTCTAACTGGCCCTTCGTAACCTCTAACTGGCCCTTCGTAACCTCTAACTGGCCCTTCGTAACCTCTAACTGGCCCTTCTTAACCTCTAACTGGCCCTTCTTAACCTCTAACTGGCCCTTCTTAACCTCTAACTGGCCCTTCGTAACCTCTAACTGGCCCTTCGTAACCTCTAACTGGCCCTTCGTAACCTCTAACTGGCCCTTCGTAACCTCTAACTGGCTCTTCATAACCTCTAACTGGCCCTTCATAACCTCTAACTGGCCCTTAACCTCTAACTGGCTCTTCATAACCTCTAACTGGCTCTTCATAACCTCTAACTGGCCCTTCATAACCTCTAACTGGCCCTTAACCTCTAACTGGCTCTTCATAACCTCTAACTGGCCCTTCATAACCTCTAACTGGCCCTTAACCTCTAACTGGCCCTTCATAACCTCTAACTGGCTCTTCATAACCTCTAACTGGCCCTTCATAACCTCTAACTGGCCCTTAACCTCTAACTGGCCCTTCGTAACCTCTAACTGGCCCTTCGTAACCTCTAACTGGCCCTTCATAACCTCTAACTGGCTCTTCATAACCTCTAACTGGCTCTTCATAACCTCTAACTGGCTCTTCATAACCTCTAACTGGCCCTTAACCTCTAACTGGCCCTTAACCTCTAACTGGCCCTTCGTAACCTCTAACTGGCCCTTCGTAACCTCTAACTGGCCCTTCGTAACCTCTAACTGGCCCTTCGTAACCTCTAACTGGCCCTTCGTAACCTCTAACTGGCTCTTCGTAACCTCTAACTGGCCCTTCGTAACCTCTAACTGGCTCTTCGTAACCTCTAACTGGCTCTTCGTAACCTCTAACTGGCTCTTCGTAACCTCTAACTGGCCCTTCGTAACCTCTAACTGGCCCTTCGTAACCTCTAACTGGCCCTTCATAACCTCTAACTGGCTCTTCATAACCTCTAACTGGGGCTCACTTGAGGTCACCAATGAGGCTCTGGACTCTCCCGAACTTGAAGGCCTGCTGGGCGGTGTAGCGGTCGAACTGGAAGCGCCCCTGCGGGTCTCTGTGGCGGAGGTGATCCACAAAGGTCCTGATGATGGTGGTCATCAGGTTCTCCTCCACCATCAGCATCCGGGCCTGCAGAACATTTGAGACCCACACACCAACACACACACACCCCCACACACGTACAGACGTGTCGTTCCTCATGTTCAGTGTTGGGCCTGTGACATTTATTTTGGTGGATTTGAAGAACTAAACTTTAAACTTTAAAGGTGATTGATCTGATTATTATTAATACATAATATATTAATAATAATTATATCTGTTATAATTATTGATTATCAACTAATCAGCTTTCAGTGAAACTTCAGGGATGACTTTAGATCATAACATTTTTTCAGTGATGTCTGACATCCGTTCCACCTGAGGGTGAAGCACCCACTTTAAACAGACCAGGTGTGAACTCAGCCGGTGGGATGACATCTACTCCGGCGGCAGCCACCTGAACTCACCAGTGACGGTACGGTGAACATTTGCACTGACAGGTCAGTGATGGAGAACTCACGGCCGTGGTCGTCTTTCACATAGTCGCTCTGCAAGCGTTCGTAATTCTAGCAGCGGGAGAGAGAGGGGGACACAGAGAGAGAGAGGTGTGTGGAGGTGCAGGAGGAGCAGGAGGAGTACTCACCATGGTCGGGACGGTGAAGAGCTGGACAGACAGCGACGTCACTGACACCACTCGCTCGTGGTCGTCCTCCATAAAATCTGTCTGTAGGCGTCTGTAGTTCTGGAGGAGGGACGACATTTCACCTCTGGGTCAGAGGTCGCTGCTGTCCGCCCAACACCCCACCACCACCCACACTGACTCCTTTAAAAACCTGTCGCTAAAACTCTGATATTTTTAAGACAGCTCACAAAAGAAAAGTGTACCAAGACGTCTGTTAGTTCTGTAAACCTGACCTTAACACAGCACATGCACAGCAGCGACTGGTTCTTTAATCAAGATCAGCCGCAGCTTTAGGCGATCAGCTCAGCATGACCCACTTTAAATTATTTATGTTTCACAGACTGGAGGGTTATTTTCAGTCCGAAGACCGATTCCTGTGAATAATATGTGGACATAAGTGCTTTGATCACTGAAGTCTTTCTGTCAGTCGACTTTTTAATGATTCATTTTCTAGCTGAGTGATCACCAGCATCTTTAACTTCAGTGAATTTTTATCCTGATATATCATCCTATCCTTCTTCAAATTGGGAATCACCAGTCTGCCAATCCAGAGGTACTGCCCTACATCTCCATGCAACACTGTAGAGACGTGTCCAACACAGCCCTACAACATCTGAGCCTTCAGAAACTCACAGCAAACCTCATCCACCCCAGGGCCTCTGCCATCAAGGAGCTGTTTACCTGCCTCAGTGACCTCGCCTCCAGTGATGGATGACTCACCACCCCCATTTGCTGCTTCCTCTACAGAAGTTGTATCAGTGGGATTAAGGAGGTCCTGGAAGTATTCCTTCCATCGTCCAACTATATCCTCAGCTGAAGTCAGCAGCGCTCTACAGTGCGGGTAGAGCGCTGCTTTCCGTTCCCGCGTCGCCTGATGGTTTGCCAGAATCGCTTTCAAGGAAAGTCATTGACCTTACTGAACTCCTCCCACACCCAAGTTTTTGCTTCGGCCACTGCCGGATACGTGTTCCGCTTTACCTTCCGGTACCCATCAGCTGTCTGTGAAGTCCCGCAGGCTAGCAAAGGCCAATAGGATTCTTCTTCAGCCTGATGGCTCAGTTGGAAGTAAGAGTTCAAGAGCTCACGGACTGTGCCAGGCATTCACATTGCACTCTCACTATATGTTTAAGTGAGGCATGCCTGTCCACAGTCCTAACCTACAACCTGATCCAACTCACCACCAGGAGGTGATCAGTTGACACCTCAGCAGCTCTTTTCACCCGTGTATCCAGAATATACACCTGCAGATCCGATGATACGATTACAGCATCGATCATCAACCTAGGGTGTCCCTGCTGCCATGTGCATTTACAGACGCCCTTTGAACATGGTGTTTGTTATAGACAAGTAACAGAACACCACTTGAGTTCAGACCAGGCAGGCCGTTCCTCCCAATGACGCCCCTCTAAGTCTCACTGTCAATTGCTCATATGAGTGTTGAGTCTCCAGATGGAGCACCTCGAGCGCCCCACCCAAAGACTCCCCAACCTGAAGGTGTCTCGTCTACTGGGAAAAACTCCAACATACAGGGCCCAAGATACCCACCTCAACACACTGTCTCTTACCAAAGGCAACTCCAGACTGGAACAGAGTACAGCCCCTCTCTAGGAGACAGGTTCTAGAGCCCAAGCTGTGTGTTGAGGTGAGCCTGACTATATCTAGCCGGTACATCTCAACCTCGCATACTCCTTCTCCACCAGAGGGGTGATGTTCCGTGTCCCGAACGCCAAACTCGGGGATCGATCGGTCAGGATCTCTTGCCATTAGCACACACTGCACCAGACCTCTACGGCACCCCATGGGGCTGGTGCAGGCCTACGTCGGGTGTCGGGTGCACCCAGCCGGGCCTTTTGAGCTAAGGCCTGGCCACCTGGCGTTCTCCCATTGGACACACTTCCCAGGCCTGGCTCCAGGACGGGGTCCCAGTAACCGTATCCCAGGCAGGGTGAACTCCCTTGTTGTTAAACTCATAAGGGTCGTTTGAATATCTCTTTGCCTGGTTCCTGACACAGGACCAATTTGCCATGGGAAACCCTACTAGGAGGCAAAAGGCCCTGAGAACATAGCCCCTGGGTTCCCTAGGACAAACAAACTAGTCTACCACACTAAGACAGCAGTTCATGGAGGGGTTAATGTGAATTATGGCGCTCTTTGACAGGACACACTTTCCAAAGTGAGAAAAACCCCAAATTAATGAGATTTATGGTTTATTTTTGGCAGCGTAACTCCTTTTCTCTGTTGTTTTTGTCTGCTACATGAGCATGCAGGCTCTACACCTCAGGGTTGCTCTGTTCTACTTTGTGATGTCTTGCTGTTCTGTGTATTGTGACGTTCTGTTTTGTTGTTTATATGACACTGTTTAGTAAAGTCTGTTTCAATGAACGAAGTTCACTCCAGAGGATCTTTTTGAGTACTTTGATTTATTTGGATCTAAAAATTCAATCGACACATGACTGGCTGGATGAAGTTTTTCATTTTAGCTGTAAACAAGCCAACAAGGTCATGTGGTGAGGAAACAGATGCTGCCAGGGAATCACAGATCATCGAGATTCAACTAGCATAAACCCCCCCAGACTGTATAAACCTCCACAGCTGTCACAGGTGTTCCGATCAGGTATATACACTCACCAGCCACTTTATTAGGTATGCCTGTTCAACAGCTTAATGCAAATATGTAATCAGGCAATCACAGGGCTTCAGCTCAGTGTATTCAGACATGTAGATATCAGACGAGCTGAAGTTCAAAATGAACATCAGATTAATGAAGGAAAGTGATTTAAGAGACTTTAAGCGTGGGATGGTTGTTGGTGTTTCAGACTGCTGATCTGATGCCATGTTCCCACCAACCATGTCTTAAATATGACAGTGAGTTTGCTGTATAAGGGCATCCACGGTCAAAGATCTCAGTGCAGCAGAGCTCCTCTGTGCTCAGATGGAACAGAAGTTCTCATCATGTCGTGTCCACATGGACCAGCCTCTCTGAGTGTTTCCAGCAGCTTACTCAATCTGAGCCGTGAAGAATTAAAGCAGCTCTTAAAGAAAAAGGAGAACCAACCAGTACCAGCAAGGTGTACCTAATGAAGTGGCTGGCGGGTGTCAGGTATACTGCACAGGTGTGTTACCTTGGCAAACTGGATGGCAAAGATCTTCTTGTACTTGAGGTCCATGAGGAGGCTGTTCATGAGTAGCTGGTGATAGATGTTCCTCGCTCCTGCAAACATGACAGATCAGCTGACCTCAACTTGCTCGCATTTACTTGCAGCTCATCAACTCGCACACCATGAACAAACAGATCAAGGAGACTGCCATGCATCCAAACTTCAGCTAGTTAGAGTGCCTGTCAGTCACATTTAGCGCCAATCGAGAGTTTAAGACCACTTGAAAAATGGCCAAAAATCCTATTTTGCATTGTTGGATCTTCCAAGTTCCAAGTAGAGCTTCAACATGCAGAAACGGGAGTGAGACATAACATGCTTTGAGCATGCAGTTTACTGAAAACAAAACTTATACTGAAACAGGCTGGTTTACAGCTGATCCAAAGTTTAGGACCACACGCCCAAAAAACCTGTGAAACAGAAATCAAAGTTCAGTAACGAGTCGCTCCACTGTTATTGCTGATCACGTCAAAAGTTCAGTGCGACATGATTGCAAGCGTTTCCATGAGGTGAGTGGGAACAGACAGCTGCACGAAGGGCATCTACTGTCTGGAGCGGCTGTCCATTTTTGTAAACTTGCCTTGTAGACATGTAGTCAAGACTGCCTAAACCAAGACCAAGACAATACCAAGACCAGAGGGTATCGAGACCAAGACAAGACCAAGACAGACCGAGTCAAGACCAAGACCGAGACAAAAAGTCTTTAAACTGCAGCCAGATGCTGCTTCTTTTACGGGTGTCAGGCATATTTATGTATTTTTGCGATGCATTCGCACAGCCCTCCTCACTGCTGTCTACTGTCTCACTCACTTACTGAGAAGACAGACGCACGCTCCACTTGACTGTCGTCTCTCACCCTCTCCGTTTTTCACATAATGATATTATCCTATATCCTCGCACGTGATTGGCCACAATATGGAGGCATTGGAGCATAGCTGAGCCACTGTGTGAGAGCTGAGCAGAGAAAGGAAATTAAGTAAGGAGCCGTCTCTTGCTCAATGGGAGTCGACTCTGATTCACTACAAAGCACGGCTCTTAGAGCTGATGCTTTTGAAATGACACATTATCGAACGTTACGTTGTGTGTCATGGATACTGTTAACTCCAAATCTCCCGACCACTATGTCGATCTGAGACAGCGAGACCAAGACAGCGAGACCAAGACAAGACCGAGGGATCCGAGACCAAGACAAGACCAAAGTCCATCAAGACCAGGACAAGACCAAGACCACGTAAAAAGTGGTCTTGAGACCAAGACCGGTCTCGAGACATCCAACTCTATTGCCTTGCCGTCCATCCCCAAAGGTTCTCCGTTGGATTTACGTCAGGGGAACATGCAGGATGGTCCAAAAGAGTGATGTTACTCTCCTGGAAGAAGTCCCTTGTCCTGCAGCATTGCGTACTGTAGCGTTGTCCTGCTGATAAACCCAGTGTTTATCACACAGATGAGGGCCCTCAGTCACGAGGATGCTCTCTGCAACATCTGGACATGGCCAGCAGCCGTTTGCCACCCCTGCACTTCCTGAAGCTCCGTTGTTCCATTGAAGGAAAAAGCACCCCAGATCATTATGGAGCCCCCTCACTGTGGGCGTAGTAAACACCTCAGGTGGGACCTGCTTATCATGGCAGTTACACTGCAAACCATCAGGACCATCAAAGTTACATTTGTTCCCATCGTCTAAGGAGCTTGGAAAGAAAAGTGTCTGGACTTCTGGAAGTTGCTTGAAGACGTTTCACCTCTCATCCGAGAAGCTTCTTCAGTTCTAGGGTCAAATGGTGGAGAGTCCCAGATTTAAGCCCTGTGGGAGTAACCCCCCGAGAGGGGACAATGGACCCCCTAATGATCCTCTACCTAATCACATGAGCCAAGGTGTGAAAGTGGCTCATGTGATTAGGTAGAGGACCTTTCAATGTCCCATGTTTGGTCAAAACGGTCAGTTCTGTGGCGTCCATGGAGACGAGGCCTTTGAAGACGTGTTTTGAGGCCGTCTGATGGTTATGGGGCTGCAGTCGGCACCAGGAACGGCCTTAATTTGGGTCGAGGGTTATCCAGTGTCTCGACGGACAGCCAACTGGATCCTCCGGCTCAGTGCTGATGACATTTGTTTGGGTCTTCCACTTGACTTTTGTTCCATAAACCTCAGGATCATTTAAGGAATTCCAAATAACTGTCTCACTGCGTCCCACCTCAGCAGTGACGGTGCTGTGAGAGACCATGCTTATGCAGTTCAACAACCCGACCGCGTTCAAAAAGGGAACATTTGTTTGCCTTTGCCATCAGAACGTCATGACAGTGTGACTACCTGACAGGAAATGACAGTGAATCCACATTTGTGCCCAGATTTGTCCTTTTAAAGGCATGTGGCCCGAAACTTTTGATCAGCTGTAAAACAGCCCGTTTCAGTTTGTGTTGTTTTCAATAAACTGCATGCTCAAATGTTTTGTCTCACTCACATTTCTGCATGTTAAAGCTCTAGTTGGAACCTGGTGAAGATCCAACCATGCAAAATTTGACTTTTGGCCACTTTTCAAGTGGTCTTAAACATTTAATTGGGATTGTATCTCTGCTGTGTGCCTTTGAAGGACCAACTCACGGATAAACACAAACTGTTTCACACCTGTTGGCTTCACGACTGTGGCCGTTCGAGCGCCATATGACTAGCAGCGGTACGTGCGGTTACCTTTCCACATTTTGGAGTCGTTGAGCATCAGTCGGTCGACAAGCGAGGAGTTCTCTCCCTCTGGACCTTTCTGCAATCCCACCTGACACAGGATCCTCCTCAGGCCGTCTAAAACACAGTCCACAGTCACCACACGCAGCAGCAGGGACACACACAGAGGAATTGTGGGTAATGAAGTCCGCACGTACCAGAGTACTGAATGATCTGACCCAGCCAGCTCAGAGCCTTCAGAGCAAAACACTGATGAGCAACGACAGACGAGTGCATCACCTGAACCCGGAGAGGCTTTGACTGACGGCTGGTGTTTCTCTGAGGAGATAGGATAGGAGGAGGAGCAGAGAAGGAGGTGATGGGGATGTAGGAAGAGGAGGAGGTGAGACATTCTTTGTTTTCTTAAATTGATGTGATGAGTAAAACCAGAAGGCAGTGATTGTAAATGAGTGCGGCATTGAACGTCCCTGAAGCAGGCACCGTCAGCACCCCCCCACATCAGTTCAAGACTTCCTGTCATTTACCAAACTTGGAAACACTCACCACAATCACGGACTTGGCCTGCTCACAGAACTGGAAGTCTCCATACCGAACCGACTTCCTGCCCTGCGCGCACACACACACACAAAACTGATTCTTAGAATAATCACCAGAACATGAAAAACAAGAAGCTCCTCGTCACATTTCTGAGTTCCTATAAGCGTGTTACTGTGTGTGTGTGTACTGACGTCTCGGTCCACCGTAGTGGCGAAGCTCACGGCCTCCTTCTGGCTGCAGCTGACAGCTTTCTGCAGCGTGTAGATCACCTGCTCGTACGTGTGCACTTCATCATTGAACAGCATGCAGTAGTATGTGTCCTCTCGCTCCCTGCAGACACACACACACACACACACACAGTGTGAACGCTGCAGTATGACGCGTTTACTGTCACGTGTCTCAGGTAAAGGTAGTGAGCCTACGGTGGCTGCAGTCCTGCGGGGAGCAGGTCCTCGTGCTCCCAGGTCAGCAGGTCGACGGCATACCTCAGGATGATGAAAAAGACACTGAACGCACGGCCGACCATGTCAGTGGGTAGCTGAGCTACGGGGTCCTGGAAGGACAAACAGCACAGAGTGAGCACTCTGAGAGACGGGGTTACCATCCTAAGCCAGCTCAGTTCACACCAGCCTCTAATCAGTCTCTCACACTCAAACCACAGCTGTGAAGTATGTCTGTGAAGGTTCTCAGTCATCCCTGTCATCATAGTCTAAGAAAGAAAAAGGCATCTGGACTTCTTTAAGTTGCTTGAAGACGTTTCACCTCTCATCTGAGAAGCTTGTTCAGTTCTAGGGTCAAATGGTTTTTCTTTCCAAGCTCCTTAGACCACAGCTGTGAAGATCCTTCTTCCCTCCATCCAACACCGAGTAAAACGACCCACGATTACTGCCACTCAAAAATAAAAGCCGACTGCACACATGGCAAGCTGACAGACCTGCTGTACGACTCGTGCTGTCCTACAGAGGAAACACTTCACAATCCAAACTACAGGATCCAGGGAACGGAGGAAATATTTGCATGGCTGCTTTTATATTCTCTGAAAAGACGCTTAGGAACCTCCTCAAATAGGAACCTCCTGTTAATGTTTTAGTCGGGGAGCTCTCAGAGGACAACTTATCAGCACTCAGGTCTGCTGAAAGTAAATAAGTAAGTTAAGAAATTTTTATTTATACAGCACCTTTCAAGATAAAATCACAAAGTGCTTCACAGAAGCTAAAACATAAAAACAAAAATCAACCAAAAGCAAGTTTAAAAAGATGAGTTTTTAGCTGTTTTTTAAAAGAGACCACTGAGTCCACAGATCTCAGGCTCAAAGGGAGAGCGTTCCACAGTCTGGGGGCCACAGTTACAAAAGCTCTGTCGCCTTTTGTTTTCAGCCTCGTGTGCTGGACAACCAGCAAGCCCTGATCACATGACCTCAGAGACCTGGGGATGTACGGATGTAAAAGATCACTGATGTATGTTGGTGCTTGTCCATGTAGAGCCCTGAATGTCAAAATCATAATCTTAAAGTGGACTCTGAATATTATGGGGAGCTAGTGCAGCTGGATCAGCAGGGGTGTGGCATTACTTGGAAGGCTTGGTCTGAAGCTTTGCTGCAGCATTCTGAGCACCCTGCAGATGTTCCAAAGAGGCATTACACAAACAGGTGAACAAGGAATTACAATAGTCCAAACGGGATGAGACAAATGCATGAATGATTATTTCCAGTTCAGAGCGTGACTCACTGGTACTCAGCTTAGCAATGTTTCTTAAATGGTAAAAACAGGAGCAGACCAGAGATTTAACATGAGCCTCCAAAGTCAGAGCTGAGTCAAAAGTTACATCAAGGCTCCTGATAGAAGGTTTGGCAAATGAAGCAAGAGGGCCTAAATTTTCCACTACCAAGGGCACAAATTTATCAGGAACACAAACAAGGACTTCAGTTTTCTCCTCATTAAGTTGAAGAAAGTTATCAGCCTCCAACCTCTCATGGAGTCTATGCACCTATGCAAGATCTGTAGTTTGGAAACATCATGTGGCTTAAAAGAGATATACAACTGAATATCATCTGCATAGCAGTGATACGAAATGTCCTTGTGCTAAGAAGGTCCTGAAGAGAGAGTATATACAACAAAAAACAATAAGGATCCCAACACAGAACCTTGTGGCACACCATAGGCAAGACAAGTGGAGGAGGACCTGAACTTAGAGCTAGCCATAGAGAAGGATCGTTCACACAAATAAGACCCTGATATACCCATCCAGCGTCTCAGCCTATGTAACAAAATTTGACGGTACCAAAGGCACAGGTCAGGTCCAACATCAGCAAGACATCAAAATGTCACTGGACACTCTAAAGAAGTGCAGTTTCAGTAGAGTGAGCTCTACGAAAGTCAGATTGGAATTTATCGAGAATGTTGTATTTATCTAAAACAGCTGTGAACTGCTTAGAAACAACTTTTTCTAAAATCTTAGCGATGAATGATAGTTTTAAATTTGGTCTACAACTGCTAAGCAGAGAAGCGTCAAGCTTGGGGTTTTTTGTTTTTTTTTTAAACAGTGGGTGAATAACAGCATTCTTACAATAAACAGGGACCTGACCAGAAACCAGTGAGGCATTGATAATTGTAAGCACACAGGGACCAATAAACTGAAAGACATTTTTAAACAAAGATCCAGGTAAAATATCAAGAGAGCAGGAGGATGCTTTCATTGAATCAACTAACTTGACAGCTCAGGTAAGGACACAGGTAAAAATCTTTCTAAAATAACAGGCCTAGCTTGAGTTGAAGCTGACAACAGAGACACAGAAGGAGAGATATTGTTCCTCACATTACTGACTTTTTCAACAAAGAAAGACAAAGACACTAGCTCTGAGAAATAGGCAGCCCTCACATCTCGAACTGAAGAGTTAAAAGAAACTAAAAGGTCCTTTAAATGAAAGAGATGGACATGCAAACGAGTTTTCCTCCATAAACGCTCAACTTTACGGCAGCAACGCTTTAAACAGCGAATGCTGTCATTTATCCAGGGGGACGACTTTGAAACCGGAGCTAGTCTAGTTTAAACAGGACAAACATTGTCTAAAATAGAAAGACAAAGATTATTAAAAACATTTGTTAATAAATCAACATTGTTATAGGAAGGTAAGACTAAATAAAAAACATCAGAAATTTTGGCAGCAGTAGAGGAATTTAAGATGCAAGAGCTACATGTTGAACAGGAGAGAGGGACAGATGGAAAGACAAGTTAAAAAGAATACAACGATGGTCTGAAATAAAAATGTCCTCAGTACAAATAAAATCACTATTTAAACCTAAAGTATAAACAAGGCCCAGTGTGTGTCTGTTGGTGTGAGTGGGACCAGACACATGCTGTGTAAAATGAAAAGAATCCATGACGCTAAGGAAACCTCTGGCAAAGGGGTCAGAGTCATCGTCAATGTGTATATTAAAATCCCCGACTGTAACCAGTCTGAACAGCTTCAAGGTGGAGGATAAAAAGTCACTGAACACCTTTAAAAACTGACCATTTAGACCAGGTAGATACACTACAGCACAGTAACACGGATCTTTATCTCCAATTTTAACCAGCTGTAATTCAAATGATGAAAAATGTCGGACCATTACTGAGCGACAGTCAAACCGGCTTCCAAACACTGCAGCGAGACGACCTCCTTGACCGGACGTCCGAGGCTGGCTGATGAAGGAGTACCCGCCTGGGCAAAGCTCGATGAGGGATGAGTAGTCACCATCGCGCTGCCAGGTTTCAGTTAGAAATAAGAAATCCAGGTTTTTTTTGGAAAGAATAAAATTGTTCAACAAGAACGTTTTATTTGTCATTGATTGGGCATTAAAGAGCGCCATGCTCTGCGAGGTGGAAGTTGAATCATTAACAGAAATGGCCCAAATTAGGGAACGTAAAAACTGAAGGTTTGATCCGCGACCTTTGTAAATTCCACTCACTGTGCGGACAGAAGGCCAAACAACTGGAGAGTCTGTATAAACACTCCTGAGGTAGCATAGTCTCATAGGTCCAGGCCCTACATAATCAAGCAGGGACAAGGAAGAAAAATTCCCCTCCGTACAAACTGTCTGACCACAGGTGACTCAGCGTCGCTTACCAGCTAATCCTCGCTTCAGAAAACTCTAAGTTTCACCTGAACACCTGCTCTCTGGAGAATGATCTGAACATTAAACTGAGAATAATCAAACGGATTGAAACATGCAGAAAAGTTTAAATACATCGAACAGATGATCGAGGTCAAAGGAGCAACTCACGTTCAGGCTGAGCACCGTGGGGGGGGGGGGGGGGGGGGGGGGGGGGGGTCACAGACAGCTCTGCTCAATTTGCTTGTTTTTCTAATTCTGTTCACGGCAGGAAGGTTTTTACTTAACAATAATTTAATAAACATTAAGTCAGACCGACAGACAGAGCCACAGATGGTTAAGGTGCTAACATACCGTCCACAATGCCGTCATCACACAGAGGCAGCCGTTTGTACCTGCGGGCACTTCACAAAGAGCCACTGTGGTATTCTTCTAAATGAAACATGTTGCCACGCCGACAATATCACGTCACACGCACTGATGACGAGGAGAACAAGTCAAGACCAGAAGCCAAGAGTTTGTCGAGTGTTTGTAGTTGCAAACATCACCCTCATATGTGTCAGTGTGTCTGTCCCTGCAGGAGTATCATTAAGATGGTGGGAAGAGCCAGCATGACTGTAAACTCGAGAAAGAGAGTCACAGACAGAGAGTCACAGACAGAGAGTCACAGACAGAGTCACAGACAGAGAGTCACAGACAGAGTCACAGAGTCACAGACAGAGAGTCAGAGAGAGAGTCAGAGACAGAGTCACAGAGTCAGAGACAGAGAGTCAGAGACAGAGTCACAGACAGAGTCAGAGACAGAGTCACAGACAGAGAGTCAGAGACAGAGTCACAGACAGAGAGTCACAAACAGAGAGTCACAGACAGAGAGTCACAGACAGAGTCAGAAACACAGAGAGTCACAGACAGAGAGTCACAGACAGAGTCAGAGACAGAGAGTCACAGACAGAGTCACAGAGTCACAGACAGAGTCACAGACAGAGAGTCACAGACAGAGTCAGAGTGACAAAGTTAGAGACAAAGAGTCACAGACAGAGTCACAGAGTCACAGACAGGGTCAGAGAGTCACAGACAGGGTCAGAGACAGAGAGTCACAGACAGAGAGTCAGAGACAGAGAGTCACAGACAGAGAGTCACAGACAGAGTCAGAGACAGAGTCACAGAGAAGAGTTAGAGACAAGTCACAGACAAAAGTCACAGACAGAGTCACAGACAGGGTCAGAGACAGAGTCACAGACACAATCACAGACAACGGTCACGGACAAGGGTCAAAGACAGAGAGTCTGTAATTTTGCCAAAACAATGTGGGACAAAGTTAGAGACAAAGAGTCACAGACAGAGTCACAGACAGGGTCAGAGAGTCACAGACAGAGAGTCAGAGACAGAGTCACAGAGTCAGAGACACAGAGTCAGAGACACAGAGTCAGAGACAGAGAGTCAGAGACAGAGAGTCACAGACAGTCACAGACCGAGAGTCACATACAGAGTCACAGACAGAGAGTCACAGACAGTCACAGACCGAGAGTCACAGACCGAGAGTCACAGACAGAGTCACAGACAGGGTCAGAGAGTCAGAGAGGGTCAGAGACAGAGAGTCACAGACAGGGTCAGAGAGTCACAGACAGGGTCAGAGACAAAGTGTCACAGAGAAGAGTCACAGAGTCGCAGACAGGGTCAGAGACAGAGTCACAGAGAAGAGTCACAGACAGAGTCACGGACAGAGTCACGGACAGTCATGGACAAGAGTCACAGAGAGGGTCACAGAGTCACAGAGAGGGTCAGAGACAGAGTCACAGACAGAGAATCACAGAGTCACAGAGAGGGTCACAGTCAGAGACAGAGTCAGAGAGTCACAGAGAGGGTCAGAGACAAAGTGTCACAGAGAAGAGTCACAGACAGAGAGTCAGACAGAGAGTCACGGACAAAAGTCACAGACAGTCAGACAGGGTCACAGACAAGAGTCACAGACATAATCACAGACAAGGGTCACGGACAAGGGTCACAGACAGAGAGTCTGTAATTTTGCCAAAACAATGTGGGACTCTGTAGTTTTCTCTGGTCCCCTCCCCAATCAGACCAGGAGTGACATGTTTAGCCGCATGTTCTCCTTAAATTGCTGGCTGTCTGAGTGGTGTCCCAGAAACGATGTGGGCTTCATAGATAATTGGCAAACCTTCTGGAGGAAACCTGGTCTTGTTAGGAGAGACGGCATCCATCCCACTTTGGATGAAGCAGCTCTCATTTCTAGAAATATGGACAAATGTATTAAACCCCCCAAATATGACTATCCAGAGTTGGGACCAGGAAGCAGAGTTGCAGTCTTACACGCCTCTCTGCAGCTTCTCTCCTCCTGCTACCCCCACAAAAACCCATCTCCATAGAGACTGTGTCAGCTCCCAAACAGACAAAAAACAAACTGAAAACCAGCAACAAACAACTTAAACATAAACAATCAAAAAGAAAGAACAATACAGTATCCACATCTGAACCAAAGAGTAAAACAGTGAAATGTGGATTATTAAATCTTAGGTCTCTCTCCTCCAAGTCTCTGTTAGTACATGACTTAATAATTGATCAACAAATCGATTTACTCTGCCTTACAGAAACCTGGTTGCAGCAGGATGATTATGTTAGTTTAAATGAATCAACACCCCCGAGTCATTCTAACTACCAGAAACCTCGAAGCACAGGCCGAGGGGGCGGTGTGGCAGCAATTTTTCACACCAGCCTATTAATTAATGAAAGACCAAGACAGACTTTTAATTCATTTGAAAGCCTGATGCTTAGCCTCGTCCACCCCAGATTTCTCAGACTTTATCTGATTTAGTGCTCAGTTGAGATAAAATAATTATTGTGGGTGACAATCAAGAGGGAGACCACAAACAGGCTTTTAAAGGCTGTAAGACATATTTAATGAAATTAAGGTAAAGCAACTTAAACACAATTTAAAGGACATAACAGCCATAACTGAAACTTCCAAATGAACATGATGGGTGCCAGACAGACAGAGCCAGAGCAAGACAGCTGGTTCAGTCAAGGTGTCTTTATATACACTGGGACTGGCCTTCTCAGGTGTGCTGCATCTATAATTGGGTCAGCTCCACCTACCTGCAAGAAACAGGTAACTGAAAAAGCAAAACACAAGGCCAGCCCACTGGCTGTCACAACATCCATGTAGATGCTAAAAATGACAGCCTCAACATGGCATTTAATCTGTTATTAGACTCAATTGGCGTCTCTCAAAATGTAAAAGAACCCACCCACCACTTTAATCACACTCTAGATCTTGTTTTAACATATGGCATAGAAACTGAACATTTAACAGTGTTTCCTGAAAACCCTCTCCTGTCTGATCATTTCCTGATAACATTTACATTTACAATAATTGATTACACAGCAGTGGAGAGTAGATTTTATCACAGTAGATGTCTTTCTGAAAGCGCTGTAACTAAGTTTAAGAATATAATCCACCCACTGTTATCATCTTCAATGCCCTGTACCAACACAGAGCAGAGCAGCTATCTGAACGCTACCCCAACAGAGGTCGATTATCTTGTTAATAATTTCACCTCCTCACTACGTACGACTCTGGATACTGTAGCTCCAGTGAAAACTAAGGTCTCTAATCAGAAGTACCTGACTCCGTGGTATAATTCTCAAACATGTAGCCTAAAGCAGATGACTCGTAAGCTGGAGAGGAAATGGCGTGTCACAAATTTAGAGGATCATCATTTAGCCTGGAGAAAAAGTTTTCTGCTTTATAAGAAAGCCCTCCGCAAAGCCAGAACATCTTACTATTTTTTTTATTTTTTTTTTAATTAATCCTTTATTTATCCAGGTAAAAAATTTCATTGAGATTAAAAATCTCATTTCCAAGAGAGACCTGGCATCATGGCAACAAAAGTCACATACCACATAGGTATATAACATTTAAAACGAATACAATATCCCATACAA
This sequence comes from Perissodus microlepis, assembly GCF_051167445.1. Classification (NCBI taxonomy): domain Eukaryota; kingdom Metazoa; phylum Chordata; class Actinopteri; order Cichliformes; family Cichlidae; genus Perissodus; species Perissodus microlepis. Next base: position 1,501,004 of record NC_140473.1, on the reverse strand, counting down.
ACATGTGTAAAATATACAATAACAGATCAAATTAAGAGTACATTAAAACAATCACACTGAGTAAAAGAGCTGTTCTCTCGTTCCTTTAAGACAGACTTAAACTCTCCCAAGGTAACCAAGTCAGATAATTTCAGTTCCTTCTGCAGATTATTAAAGGAAGCAGGGGCAGCGTATTTAAAAGCCTTTTTCCCCAATTCTGTTCTGATTTTTGGGACAATCAATTGTATGATATTGTGCGAATGAAGGCTGTATTGGTTGTGGTTTTTACACATATAAACACATAAATACGATGGAACCAGCCCAAGGAGAGATTTATAGATAAAGATCAACCAATGGGAGAGTCTGCGGATATGATGGACATTTAGCAGCAGCATACAAAGAACAATGATGTACACGATTTCCATAGCCAGTAATAAAACGTAAAGCACAATGGTACACAGTATCCAACCTCTTTAGGTAGTGGGCAGGTGCATTCATAAAAAGCAGGTCACCATAATTCAATAAAGGTAAAAAGGTTGCACAAATCAAATGTTTTCTCACTTGGAGGGAGAAACAGGATTGGTTTCTAAAAAAGTAACCTAGTTTTAGTTTTAACTTCGACACAAGCCTTTGAATGTGAGTCTTAAATGACAAATTCTGATCTATAATGATCCCTAGATACTTGTAAGATGTGACCATTTCAATTTCAGATCCTTGAATTGTTTTAATCTTAGGAGATGTAGCTAACAACTCTTTGTCATTTGAGAATAACATGAGCTTGGATTTCTCTGGATTTAACACCAACTTCAGTTGAGTTAAATGGGACTGAACGACATCAAAGGCAGACTGCAGAAACTGCAGGGTTTGTGCTACTGAAGGGGATGAACAATAAATAATTGTATCATCTGCATAAAGATGGAATGCTGCATTTGAGAAATTATCACAAAGGTTGTTTATGTAAAGAGAAAATAGCAATGGTCCTAATATGGAGCCCTGAGGAACTCCTTTGGATACTGGGAGAAAAGAGGAAGAAGACCCAGCAGCATGGACACACTGTTTTCTTGCTGACAAGTAATTTGAAAACCAACTTACAGCATTTACAGATAGACCAATATTGTTTAGTCTATTTAATAAAATAGCATGGTCAACTGTATCAAAAGCCTTTGACAAGTCAAGAAAAAGAGCAGCACAGTATTTTTTGCAGTCCATTGAATCAACGATGTCATTAACCACTTTAATAGCAGCAGTTATTGTGCTGTGTTGTTTTCTGAATCCTGACTGATGTTGGGAAACAACTGAATTTTTGTCCAAAAAGTCTTTCAGTTGTTCACTAATGAACTTTTCTAGAACTTTTGCTAGAACACACATTTAGATATGGGCCTGTAATTATTAACATCTGAAGGATCACCTCCTTTCAGCAAAGGGAGAACATAGGCAGATTTCCATATTACAGGGATCTCACTGTTCGAGAGGCTAAGATTAAAAATGTAAGTTATTGGTTCTGCTATAAAATCTGCAGCCAACTTAAGAAAATAGGGATCAAGTTGATCTGGTCCTGCAGATTTATTTAGATCCAACAGATTTAAAGCCCTGTGGACCTCAAAAACATTTAGCGGAGAAAAACTGAAGGGTTGGACCACAGATTCAGTTTGAGCGGTTGCAGAGAGAGCCTCTTGTTGATTAAGCTGTTTTAAATCTGGATATAAAGATTCAAATAGAGATCCTGAAGAAACAAAATGCTCATTAAAGCAGTTTAGAATGTCACATTTCTCTGTTAAAGTGCAGGAGTCTTTTACAACAAAAGTTGGCATCTCATTTGTAGTTATGTCCCCATAAGAAGATTTTATTATTTTCCAGAATTCTTTAGGATCGTTCAAATGTTTAGTAGTATTTGAAAGATAGAATTCTGATTTGGCCTTTTTAATTAAGGAAGTTGAACGGTTTCTAAGCTGTCTAAAAATCAGCCAATCCGCTTCGGATTTAGTTTTTCTGGCCTTAGCCCAGGCAGCATCCCTTTTTTGAGTAGACTGGAGAGTTGAGGAGAAAACCAACGGTTGTTTCTGCATTTTACTCTAAATTTGCGGATAGGGGCATGTTTATTTATAATTTTGATAAAAGCATCATAAAAATAATTCCATGCCAGCTCAAGATCAGTTATCAGGTAGATTCTACTCCAGTTATAGTCCCATAAATCATGAAAGAAAGCTTGCTCACAGAAATGCTTAAAACCTCGTTTAAAAGCAATCTGTGGCCTTGAGTTTGGGAGCTTCGATTGTCTGACTACAGCTACCACACAGTGGTCACTGATATCATTTGCGAAAACCCCAGTGTGAGAATATTTATACGGCATATTAGTTAAAAATACATCAATAAGTGATGACTTTTCTGGGAATTTAAGATTTGAACGAGTTGTGCTGTAAATTAGTTGTGTGAGATTATATGAATCACACATGGATTTAAAACTGTCTGAGGCAGAGGACAACCAGTCCCAGTTGAAATCTCCGGCCAGCACAATTTCATTAAAATCTAAAGTAGATAGTTTTTCACTAAGTGAAACTAAAGCCTCACTACAAGCTGAGGGGGGTCTATAACAGCTCACAATGGTAATAATATAATAGCCCTTGAAAAGTTGGAGCTTGAGGGCAAGAAGTTCAAACTGTTTACGAACAGATACCGATGAATCGACAGTAACATGGAATTTGCTTTTTACATAAATTGCAACACCGCCACCCTTTCTGGGGCGGTCGCAACGGAAAAGATTATAGCCCGTTATTGCAATGTCTTTGTCAGTAATTGATTTAGTAAGCCAGGTTTCTGATAATATAAGAATATCAGTATCTAACTCTTTCATCCAAATTTTCACAAAATCAAGTTTGGAAAGAAAACTTCTGACATTTAAATGAGTGATACCAAGACCTGTTCGAGTTTTAAAATCACAAGGAGTACTTACTTTGCAGTCTGGACCGGGATACTATTCATCACTGATTGAAGAAAATAAGAACAACCCCAGGTTTCTCTTCAGCACTGTAGCCAGGCTGACAAAGAGTCAGAGCTCTGTTGAGCCAACCATCCCTTTAACGTTAACTAGTAATGACTTCATGAACTTCTTCACAAATAACATTTTTATCATTAGAGAAAAAATTACCAGTAATCATCCCACAGATGTAATATTATCTACAGCTACTCTTAGTACCATTGATGTTAAGTTAGACTCTTTCTCTCCAATTGATCTTTCTGAGTTAACTTCAATAATTACTTCCTCCAAACCATCAACGTGTCTTTTAGACCCCATTCCTACAAAACTGCTCAAAGAAGTCCTGCCATTGATTAATGCTTCGATCTTAAATATGATCAACCTATCTCTAATAATCAGCTATGTACCACAGGCCTTCAAGCTGGCTGTAGTTAAACCTTTACTCAAAAAGCCATCTCTAGACCCAGCAGTCTTAGCTAATTATAGGCCAATCTCCAACCTTCCTTTATATCAAACATCCTTGAAAGAGTAGTTGTCAAACAGCTAACAGATCATCTGCAGAGGAATGGTTTATTTGAAGAGTTTCAGTCAGGTTTCAGAGCTCATCACAGCACAGAAACAGCTTTAGTGAAGGTTACAAATGATCTTCTTATGGCCTCTGACAGTGGACTCATCTCTGTGCTTGTCCTGCTAGACCTCAGTGCAGCGTTCGATACTGTTGACCATAATATCCTATTAGAGCGATTAGAACATGCTGTAGGTATTACAGGTACTGCACTGCAGTGGTTTGTATCATATCTATCTAATAGACTCCAGTTTGTGCATGTAAATGGAGAGTCCTCTTCACACACTGAGGTTAATTATGGAGTTCCACAGGGTTCAGTGCTAGGACCAATTCTGTTTACATTATACATGCTTCCCTTAGGCAGCATCATCAGAAGACATAGCATACATTTACACTGCTATGCAGATGACACCCAGCTCTATCTGTCCATGAAGCCAGATAACACACACCAATTAGTTAAACTGCAGGAATGTCTTAAAGACATAAAGACCTGGATGGCCGCTAACTTTCTGCTTCTTAATTCAGATAAAACTGAGGTTATTGTACTCGGCCCTGAAAATCGTAGAAATATGGTATCTAAGCAGATTCATACTCTGGATGGCATTACCTTGGCCTCCAGTAACACTGTGAGGAACCTTGGAGTCATTTTTGACCAGGACATGTCCTTCAACGCACATATTAAACAAATATGTAAGACTGCTTTCTTCCATTTGTGCAACATCTCTAAAATTAGAAATATCCTGTCTCAGAGTGATGCTGAAAAACTAGTTCATGCATTTATTACTTCCAGGCTGGACCCACTGTCGTCAAAGTGCTGCTCATAGGGGGTCATATGATTGTTGGGTTTTTCTCTGTATGTATTATTGTAGGGTCTACCTTACAATATAAAGCACCTTGAGGTGACTGTTGTTGTGATTTGGCGCTATATAAATAAAATTGAATTGAATTGAATAGAGAGTCACAGACAGACATCAGTCTGACCTCTTCGGTGTCCTGGTTGCCATCTCCCGGTGTGTGTTTCTGGCAGTAAGGGCCGGTCTTCCAGGCTTCAGAGTCTCCACAGTCACAGAAACCACCTCCTCCGGACGTTGTCATCTGCACGCACACACACACACACACACACACACACACACACACACACACACACCAGATAAGGTCTCTGCTCATTTGTTTAGGGACGAACAGGATGAGAGCTGCCAGAGCTACAATCAGACCACCAGCAGGTGTGCTGGTGGTCTGATTGTCTTAAACCAAACAGTCAGAATCAGACCTACAAATAAGTGAGTATCATTTTTAGTTGCTCCAATTAAATTTCAGCAAAATGGACTAGCCTAGGATCATTTTTTCATTTAGATTTTTGGGGGTTTCTTTGAATTCAGCCGTCCGCAAGACAGGGCTGGACTGGGACAAAAAAAATCAGCCCAGGCATTTTGACTAGAGACCGGCCCACTGGGTATTACAGGAAAATAAAAATTAATACCGCTGTTTTAACAGCACCCTCTTTCATCTGAGAGCAAATGCCCCCTCCTCAGAGTATGCCCAAATGATGGAGCTGCAGAAGCTGGTGATAGCCGCATACTCAGCCGGACGGTGGACACGGACATGCTCATACAAGTTAGTCGTGTTTGAGTACTCTGCTCGTACTTTACGTCTGCACAAGTGGCACACCGCTTTGGTTACATCCGTTCATCCCAAATTTACCTCTTTCATCCCGACTTTATATTTTTTTTAGTGCTGTCAGCGTTAATGCACAGTCATCACGACTAACGCGATTAACAATTAACCCATCTGGAGTACAGACTGACTCAAAATCTCTGAAATATCTCTGTCAACGCATTTCGCCCAATCCTAATTTCTTTGTGCCCCCCTCTCCCTGTTAATGCCCTACCTGGACCCCTGGCAACACTTTGCTAGACCCGCCCCTGCACAGTTACCAGCTGTCAGCTACTTAGAAAAGGATCCTGGTGTTATTTGTCTCTCAGAAACAGTTCATAACTTCAACTCATTCATGTCACCTAAAAGGTAAACCTGTTTCTCCATCACCTGTTCAGCTCTGATGATTCAGTAAGAACATCTCCTGGTTTCATCTGCATGTTTCCCTCTCACCACATATCCAAACCCACATCATGACCAGCAGCTTTATGGGCAATAAACAAACAAGAGAGAGGGGACTTGTAACAGCAAAGCCAATTTGATCAGTTTCATGATTGAAGTAGCAACAGGAGTGGGAGGAATAACTCCAGCTTTGTGTCTTTGTTTCATTCTAGCTGAAGTCCAGGACAAATCGTTTCCTTTTCACCTCAGTAATATTGTCTTCTGTTTGTCTGTAATAAGACTGCTTTCAGAGGGAGGGCGCACCCGACCTCCTCGGCTGTAATTGGTCCAGCCCAGAGTCGATCATGACCAGTTGGCCAATCCACCCCCTTTCATTGTTTATACCGTTACAAAAACGAACAAACAAAAAAAAAAACAACACTGGCCCATAAAAACGAAAAATCCCCATCGGGCATATCGGGAAGGTTGGTCATTTTTCTGTCTATCAAACGATGTGGCTTCTTTTCTTTCCCAACACATTACCCAGGTAATATCAGTACAGCTATCCAGGATAAGGATTTTGTTTTACATCTGAGATCTGACTTTGTTTCTTTTAAAGTGTCCCTTTCACTTATTTAAGCAGTTTATTTTCTGTAGATCTGAGGTCAGCCACATCCAGCTGATGATGATCAAGTCCGAGATGGTCTTCCTCCTCTTCTCTGTTCCATCTGCAACACTTGACCAAGAACACCTGAGTTACTGGATTATTGGTCGGCGTGTTCTCTTAAACTGACCTCCTCCTTTATTTTAAACCTCTTTAACTATTATCCTTTTAAAACTTTGTAAATATCAGTAACCTCTTAAAAACCTTAAACGCTGTCTTCCAACACACAGACTGTGATGTCCACTGAAAAACAGAGGACACCATATAGCCATGATGACCAAACTGTGTGTGTGTGTGTGTGTGTGTGTGTGTGTGTGTGTGCTTACCCTGTATCGATGCTCTTTATGAACGCTGCCCAAGAAACACTTCATGCAGAGGACACATGTCGGGTCGGCCGCACATTCCCTGCACACACACGCACACAGATCATCACTTAAAATGAGTCACCTGTGTTGCATGTGTCACCTGTGGACGTGCGTCTCCTACCTGCAGGAGTAGGTGGGCTCTCCCACCTTAAACACGTGCCCGCAAAGCGCTGATGGTTGGTTGTTCTCCTGCAGCAGCGCCAGGCCAGCCGCTGGCTCCTCCCCCAGAAGGAGCCACTCCAGTGGTGCAAGGAGGAGGAGCTGACAAGCGAGCTCCTCCCTCTGCTCCTCTCTGTCACTGCCGCTCAGCCCCAAGCAAAAGATTCTGGGTACGTATATGGCCAGGTGACGGCACACTTCCTGCTGCAGGTCGGCAGCTGCAAGCCACCGCTGAGATGGAGGAAGAGGTGGAGATCAGTGACGGCTCACACATGCTTTAATGAACAGTGGTTAAACAGTACGACAGTGAGTGCTCTGGCAAACAAAGCACGAAAAAACATCAGCTTCAGTTATTCTTTAAAAAACTCAAACTCATTGTTCACCACAGACACCTGCAGCACACAGGTGTGTACAAATTCATACCTGTGTGCAACAATTACAAATTGTGGCACTGTGGCGTGCACTGACAGGTGAGTAATGGTGAAGGTTTTTGAAGTGTTGCTTAAATGTAATACAAGTAACAAAAACAGAGTGACAGATGGAGATCGGTGGCTCTGCTCGCTGACAGGAAATAGGAGCTGCAGGTCACTGATAATCAGCTCAGACTGTCACAGCCACTCAGTCAGAATAACACACTGACCTGGATACCAGGGGACAGCATACCGACAACAGGCCGACACAGACCTACAAACCAGCAAACAACCAGTAAACACTGAGCTACAAACCAGCGAACAACCAGTAAAGACTTAGCTACAAACTAGCTAACAACCAGTAAGCACTAACATACAAACCAGCTAACAACCAGTAAAGACTTAGCTACAAACCAGCTAACAACCAGTAAAGACTTAGCTACAAACCAGCTAACAACCAGTAAACACTGACATACAAACCATCTAACAACCAGTAAACACTGAGCTACAAACCATCTAACAACCAGTAAACACTGAGCTACAAACCATCTAACAACCAGTAAAAACTGAGCTACAAACCAGCTAACAACCAGTAAAGACTTAGCCACAAACCAGTGAACAACCAGTAAAGACTTAGCCACAAACCAGCGAACAACCAGTAAACACTGACATACAAACCATCTAACAACGAGTAAACACTGAGCTACAAACCAGCGAACAACGAGTAAACACTGAGCTACAAACCAGCTAACAACCAGTAAACACTGAGCTACAAACCAGCGAACAACCAGTAAAGACTTAGCTACAAACTAGCTAACAACCAGTAAGCACTGACATACAAACCAGCTAACAACCAGTAAACACTGAGCTACAAACCAGCTAACAACCAGTAAAGACTTAGCTACAATCCAGCTAACAACCAGTAAAGACTTAGCTACAAACCAGCTAACAACCAGTAAAGACTTAGCCACAAACCAGCGAACAACCAGTAAACACTGACATACAAACCATCTAACAACCAGTAAACACTGAGCTACAAACCAGCGAACAACCAGTAAACACTGAGCTACAAACCAGCGAACAACCAGTAAACACTGAGCTACAAACCAGCTAACAACCAGTAAAGACTTAGCTACAAACCAGCTAACAACCAGTAAAGACTTAGCTACAAACCATCTAACAACCAGTAAACACTGAGCTACAAACCATCTAACAACCAGTAAAGACTTAGCTACAAACCATCTAACAACCAGTAAAGACTGGGCTACAAACCATCTAACAACCAGTAAAGACTGGGCTACAAACCATCTAACAACCAGTAAAGACTTAGCTACAAACCAGCTAACAACCAGTAAAGACTTAGCTACAAACTAGCTAACAACCAGTAAGCACTGACATACAAACCAGCTAACAACCAGTAAACACTGAGCTACAAACCAGCTAACAACCAGTAAAGACTGAGCTACAAACCATCTAACAACCAGTAAACACTGAGCTACAAACCATCTAACAACCAGTAAAGACTTAGCTACAAACCATCTAACAACCAGTAAAGACCGGGCTACAAACCATCTAACAACCAGTAAAGACTTAGCTACAAACCAGCGAACAACCAGTAAAGACTTAGCTACAAACCAGCTAACAACCAGTAAACACTGACATACAAACCAGCGAACAACCAGTAAAGACTTAGCTACAAACCAGCGAACAACCAATAAACACTGACATACAAACCATCTAACAACCAGTAAACACTGACATACAAACCATCTAACAACCAGTAAAGACTTAGCTACAAACCAGCTAACAACCAGTAAACACTGACATACAAACCATCTAACAACCAGTAAAGACTGACATACAAACCAGCGAACAACCAGTAAAGACTTAGCTACAAACCAGCTAACAACCAGTAAACACTGACATACAAACCAGCGAACAACCAGTAAAGACTTAGCTACAAACCAGCTAACAACCAGTAAACACTGACATACAAACAAGCGAACAACCAGTAAACACTGACATACAAACCAGCTAACAACCAGTAAACACTGACATACAAACCAGCGAACAACCAGTAAACACTGAGCTACAAACCAGCTAACAACCAGTAAACACTGACATACAAACAAGCGAACAACCAGTAAACACTGAGCTACAAACCAGCTAACAACCAGTAAACACTGACATTAGGGCTGCCAGAAACGATTATTTTGATAGTCGACTAGTCAGATCACGCATCCATTAGACATAAATTGTACAGCTGATTACAACCTGCATGCATCTGCTCTTATATAACTATCATTAGCTGACAGCGTGAAGTGTTTAAGGTGCTAACTAACAATAAAGAGCAGATGATAGTTTATTAAACTTTAAAATTTCCAGATTGTCTGGGTGGAGTTTAATAAACTCGGCCGCCTGCTCCTTGCTATCTAAAATATAACAGGACACTGGAGTAAACTCTCGGCCGTCTCACACTTCTGTTTAATCAGTTTTCTGTTTGACGTTTAGTCAGCTGTGTGAAAACAAAGGAGGAACCCACTCGATGGATTAATAAAGTTTTATTTTATCTAATCTAATCTAATAACTTTAATCTCAGGCAAACCGATTCACTCACAAACAAATAAAACACTGAAAAAAGCCAAACAATAACATTTTTAGGTTGTCTAGGTGACTTCTATATCATGTTTAACCTAAGTAGCGAAAGACTGTGGTGATCTGAAAATGATGTGCCAGGAGTTAAAAGTTTATTTTGTGACCCAGAAAGAGTAAGAAGTGTAATATTAAAGCTAAGCAGCGGCCGCCATTGTTGGAAACTTGAATTGGCTGAGCCGCGCTATGAATCCTGGGATAGTTTGGGCCACGAAGGTTTTACACCAGACCCATCCTTCAAATCTGGGGAAAAGGAGGACGCATTTGGAGCAGTCTTTGAATTTGGACAGTCTTCGTCACGTCGCTGTAACGTAATCAGCCTACAAATGCGGCCTCCGAAGGATGCGGCCCCTGAATTTGGACATAGCTACGATACCGGAGGTTGCTTCTTCTTCTTTGGGGTTTAACGGCAGCTGGCATTCTCGTAGATACATTGCTGCCATCTTCTGTTTCAGTTCGTTATTACACTCTTAAAACCTACTTATGCCTGCGTCTTTCAGGATCTTACAAAGATTCAAACGACGCGTCGACTATTAAATTAGCCGTCAACGATTGTGACTAGTTTGGTAAATGGACTGGTTCTTACATAGTGCTTTTCTACTCAAAGTGCTTTATGTGTTCATATGAAAGGGGCGGGGCTCTCAGCATTGAACCAATCAAACCTGGATGCAAGTGTAGTGACAGCAAAACAGCTGACTTTAGAAACTAAGGCTACGTTCACACTGCAGGTCTTAATGCTCAATTCCGATTTTTTGATCAAATCCGATTTTTTTGTCTTCACACTACAAATAAAATGTGACAGCAAACGCGCTCTAGTGTGAACGCTCAAAGCGGCCGCATGCGCAGAAGAAGACGTCACACACAACGCGCTCTGTTTAGACCAAGACCAAACAGTATTGTTTGACTGTTTCGGACTTTACGTTTCCCAATTTTGCTTTAAGTTATAAAGTTATTTTGTTATCTACATTTGGCCTAATAATGATCCTTATTGCTGTTTTAGAGGAGCGCTGCTTCAAAGGATAGTTGCAGATTTCTGTCAGAATCTGCAGATTATACAGTACAAATAAAATGTTCACGTTTCTGCAACGTTGTCTTCCCAACAGTTTCACTGGATGCCCAGGAAGCGTTCACGATGTCTTCTCGGGCGCTTCTCCGTCTGTCTTGTGTCAGTGACGTAAAAGACGGATTTAATGCGACATGACCATTCAAACAGCAGTCGCTTTCTAAAACATCGGATATGTATCGGATTCAGTACCACATACGAAAGTGACCCAGGTCGGATTTGAAAATATTGGATTTGTGCCGTTCACACTGTCAGACGATGATCAGATATGGGTCGCAGAGGGTCAAAAAAGCTGTATTTGATGCACTTTTGCCTGCAGTGTGAACAGAGCCTAAGACTGAAATATTAGAGCAACATGAAGAGTTAAACTCAGACTGACTGTAACACAGCTGCTGCTGACAGAGCAGCAGTGAGGCTGTGTGTGTGCGTGTGTAGGTGCGCGCGCTTCAAACACTTTGCTGCGTCAGACTGGAAACTGTCCGTGTCCTGAGAGCTGTGTGAGCAGCCTGATCGATCAGAGAACCTGATGATCTTCTAAGTGTTTCATTAGATTAAAATTTGCATTTCCGCTCCAGCCTCTGCGAAGTTTTAGCCCACCTGGTGGGTTGATGAGGTCAGCAGGTGCACACAGGTGTAGTGCTCTTATAGAGCGGCACAACTATGTTCAGCCAGCAGGACAAAATAAAGAATAAAGGTGAGTCTAAGAATCAGCGGTAAAGGTAACGATCCTCCATCAGGAGAATTTGTCAGGGTACACTTTGTAAGGCCTGATCAATCAGGTGATCAGTCAGGTAAACAACCTGCTGTAGGTAGGAAAAAGAAACATACTTAAAGGTGAGACGTACCTGTGCAGCGGTCTAAGCGTTCTCAGGACCTGTTCCACCCCGTTACCTGAACCTCATCTATCTATCCATCAGCTGTCAAACACACCCGAGATGCTCACCTGCTCCAGCTGTTCTCTCACAATTGCACAGGTAAGTTCACCTGTGTGTACTCAGGTCAGGTGACCTTCTGCAACCAGGTGATTCTGACGTTAAACAGGCGCTCAGGACCGTCTCATTAAAGGGTTAACAGCTTAATCAGCGTTACTAACAGACATGTGAACACACAGTTGTAGCGCTTTAGGGTTACCATTAGCATTAGCATGAAAACAACCACGGATCGCTGACCCGCGCGGACAGCAGCGGCCGGAGCTCGGCCACACACCGGGATACGCTGCGCAGCGTCCGCGGGGCTCAAGGCTCCTGGAGCCGCTTACCGACGCGGTGTCTTTGGCGGAGAAATCCAGGAACTCCGAGCATAGAGCGGACGGATCTCTGTCAGCCTCGGTCGCCGCCATCTTTCCTCCCTCTGCTCGGTGCTGGAGCAGGAAGAACCTGGAACTGGAAATGACCAGAGTGGTGGGCGTGGCCAATGTTGTTTTTTCCGGTGTTTGTTTTTAGAATAGAGACTTAGAGACTTAGAGCTTTTTATTGTCATTGTGCAGTTTCTTGCACAGCGAAATTGGGTAGCTGAACCACAAAGGTGCTAAAGTAAGAAGAAGAGAAACCAATATACAACGAAGGCGGAAAATAAATAAATAATTAAATAAATAGAATAAAATAAAAAACAGTGTATATGTATACATATGTGAGTAGAATAGAATAGAATAGAATAGAATAATCCTTTAATTGTCCCACAAGGGGAAATTTGGTTGTAACAGCAGCCAGAAAGACACAAAACAAACAGGACACAGAACAGAAACACAATTTTTCTTACATATTTACATATGGACAATGGTTACTATAAACAGAGAGTACTGTACAGTTATTAAATTAAATAAAAATAACTACAGATAAGAGGCAAACCAGGTTGTAGTGCGAATCGGTTGATTAAATTATTGCAGTTAGAGCGCTGATGTAAACATCTATGTTTGTTGGGAGCAGTTCTGATTGTACAGTCTGACAGCTGCAGGGAGGAAGGACCTGCGGAAACGCTCCTTCATGCATCGAGGATGCAGCAGTCTGTCACTGAAGGAGCTCTGCAGTTCAGCAACATTTACATGCATGGGGTGGGAGACTCTGTCCATCAGAGATGTTATTTTGGCCAGAGTCCTTCTGTCTCCCACCACCTGCACTGGTTTTAACTCACAGATTAAAAGAACACAAACGTTTAGCTCCTGGGCACAAGTTCATTTTAATAAGAACAAAATGTATTAATAACAGTAGTAATAATACAACATTTTATGATTGTTTTAGTGTATTATAACGTCACCTCGTAGTATCGTTAGTGTGGTGTGTCAGTTATTCTGTTTTGGTTCCTTTTCATCACAAGTGAATGAAAATGGATCCAGACAGGCCGATTATTGTGATGACAATCAACAGATCAAATACAGATCAATACGAATGTAAAAACCCAGTGCCTCTCTAATAATCAGTGATGGGAATAACTGCGTTACAATTAACAGCGTTACTAACGGCGTTACTTTTTTCAGTAACGAGTAATCTAACTAATTACTATTCCTATTGTTACAACGCTGTTACAGTTACTAACAAGAAAATGTAGACCGTTACTATTTTTCAACAAACAGACGGTTGAAGCTGTGTTCAGCTTACGGCATCTTATATCAGTTGCGGGAGGAGCCAAGATGGCGACCTGTGTGGACACTTCTCTGTAAGCTCGTGAATTTCTGATTACCTAACGTTTTAAATGATCTAAACGGACTCAGATTATTAGAAGTGACTCATTGCACTTGTGTTTTGCGCACGTACAGGACATCTTTATAACATAAAATCAGGCCGAACTCAGTTTCTTTTTTTTCCCTGCCGAATTCCAACACGGTGAAGTGTTAGCTTGTATAGAAACATTTAGCTAATAGCCATGGGATAAGCTTGCAAAATGGCCAAAAAAGAGGCAAGAAGAAAGGAAGGACTGATAACTTGGAGCCAGATAAAACCTTTGCAGGCTTATGCAAACCTCTCCCTCAGACCCCTCTTAACAGACCCCTCTTTTTTTTTTCTGCTCTTGCTCGTGACGAAGGCGGTCGCACTTTTCTCCTCTCCTCCTCCTCCTCCTCTCCCTTAGCTTCCCTGCTTAGCCTCTTGTGTCCTTGTTTAGTCTCGTGTTTTTTGTATTACTTTTCCCTGGAACACTCTCTCACAGTCTGTTCTCTAAAACCTAAAAGAGGAATTATGGATTGGATCAACTGGTCCCTAAATACAATTGACACCCCTTCTCAACGAGATGTTTGGGCTTGGGTGAGCCTGAGTGCTGAAGATATCTACCTATTCGGAACCATAGTAACAGGGTTCTGGCTGATTGGAGCTGGCTTGGCCCTGACTTATCGAAGAATTAAGAAAGCGGAACCGGCTGTTCAAACCCCCACAAGGCTGCCCGCTGGGATTGGAACGATGGGACGAGGCGTGAGTTTCTCAAAATGGGCTCATTGAGTCAGCACGGATAAGATCTTGGAGAGGCTACGGCTGCTGTGAATATTCAGAATAAGATCTCTGAGTGCAGACTGGATCACATCTCGGGGAGGCACACTGCCGTGAGTTCTCAGAATCGGCTCCTTGAGCACAAGAAATGGCAACATCACAGAACGCAAGTATGGCGAAGCTCGCAGCTCTCCAACGGGAGATTGAGAGACCAGTGTTTGACTGTAGAACTGCTTTGAAATTCATATGAGCTGTTCGCACTAAAGTAAAAAGCACCATCACTTCATGCGGATACCCTCTCGGCGCCAGCTGCAGTCTCAAGGCTGGAGCCGAACAACAACACCCTGATAACGACTGTGTTTAGTCTGTTCCTTCCCATTCATGCAAGGCCACCTGGGTTGGCTGGAAGACTGTTTACTTAGCCTGGCAGGGCGAAGGACACTGTCTCAGCTGAACTCTGGACACGCACACACATACATATACCGATATGCACGCACTCATCCCCCCTCCCTTTCCAAATGCCTTCGACGCTTGTTCCCTTCCGATGCTGACTTTGGATCAAGGAGACCAGCGCACAGGCTGCAGGCCCGGATGTACTGTCTACACTAGCTGTCTCTCACCCTTTACCCACCCCTGTTGCTTGTCATGTGTTTCTTTGGTGTATTAAGAGTTTTTTTTCATGTGCAGAGGTGTTTTTTTCTGTTCTCAAATTGATCTCCCTGTTGGAGCTCAGTCTGGGGGGAGTTATTTTTTCTCCTTATCTTTCCTCATGTGGTGCATTTTCCATTGTTATACCTCTCTGACCTGTCTTCCCCATGTGATGTTTTGTGTAATGTATGTATGTGTAACAGAGTTAGAAAATAGCTTAATGAATTTCCTCAAAATTGATGTGCTTTGTGAATAGTTGGAGCCACCTGGTGGACAAACACAGCAACTGCAACTGTTAAGGTTCCAAATTGCTGCACAGCCCATGCCTCAGCAAAGGAAAAAAAACTCCCAAGCTGGTGGTAGGTGCTAGTGAGTGATACTGTTGTCAATTTTGTATGTGTATTAAGGAAAACATTCTTATAGTGGTAATTGTCAACATGTATTTTGATTGTAAGCAGTACTAGCATGTATCCTGAAAGTTACAGGCATTTTGATGCATGGGTAGTAACTTTATTCACGAGTAGCATTTTTAGTTAGCATGCTAAGCTAATACTCGTTAGCTAGTCTGGTGCTTTTTGACTTGCACTCAGCTCTAATGCTTCTCTATGGGATTGTAATTGTTCTAATTCTTTTTAACAGAACTGAATGTTGCAGTTGCTTTGCACACTGTTAATGAAGACTGTGTGCTGTTTTCTTTGTACCAGGTAGGCGCGGTTAAGTATAAGTTTTAATTGATGCTGTTGTATAGAAAAAAATAAATAAATAATACTGCTACTATACGATCACAGGTTTGGTTTCAGCTAGAACTTTTAAAAGAAAGACTTTGTTGATGTTGTGTTGTATAAATATATCTTAGTCATTTGTTAAGTGTTATGTTTGGAAAGAAAAAGGAAAAAAACTCCCAAGCTGGTGAACTGAATGTTGCAGTTGCTTTGCACACTGTTAATGAAGACTGTGTGCTGTTTTCTTTGTACCAGTTGCCAGAATAAAGAGGGAGCCCAGAGTAAGGGCAAGTCCAGCGTTGCAGTGCCGTCCTTTCTACATGGGCATATCACACCACTTGCACAATAGACTCACAGAACAGCAACAGCTACATATGGTCGGAAGGGTAAGATGGCGCTGGCACGGCTGGCAGCCTTAATCCAATTTCCCTCGGGATGAATAAAGTGTTATCAATCAATCAATCAATCAATCAACCCAAAGAAGAGCCGCAACGAAGCGCATGAGGTGAGAGAGGAAGCTGTATCCAATGCCGAAATCTTGAAAACTATTAATGGGCTGAATGACAGATTCTCCAAATTTGAACAAATGGTGAACAAAAACACGGCGGAGATTATTGCCATGCAGGATCACATGAAAGGTCTTGAAATACAGAGCAAAGAGACAGAGGTTACTGTGAAGAAGCTGAAAGATCGGATTGCTGCACTTCAAGAGAAACAAGAGGAGACGGAGAGATATAGTCGGCGGTGGAACCTGCGTTTGCTGAATCTCCCAGAGCATAGTAACGAAGATATAAGAAAAGAGGTGATGGATATAATCGCCCTGATCATCCCAGAGGAAAAAAACAAATTCGAGTTCATGATAGATGCTCTTCACAGAGTTGGTCGAAGAAGAGATGAAAACCGCTCACGCCCCATCATCATACAGTTCACCATGCGCACCTTCCGACACAAAGTGTGGTGTTATGATCTAATGTTGGTAGTGTTTGTTTTATGTGTGACTCCTCCCACCAGAGGATGGCTGTGGGTTTTTTCCCCTCTCTCTTAGGAGGTGGACACCTGGGCGTGCCTGCTGAGTAGTTGGGTGGAGTTTCTTCCTGTCCTTGGATTGGATAATTGGCTAATCACCTCCAGTACTTAACTACCGGATGACAGCCACCTGGCCCCCTCTCTCCTAACCTCCACCATCCAACAAAGAACCTGTGTTTTTGATTCATTGCTGTGTAGAGTGTCTTTGTTCACCTTGTATATATTCTTCACTGCAGCAGCCTAGTAGGCGTGAGAAGCCATTTTTGTTGATTGAGTTTTCTCCTGTTTTTCATTTAGAAAGTTAGATAAGTGAATTGTCTTTTGTTTGGTTTTCATTTTGTGTAGGAAAGCGTAGGGACCATTAGGGAGTTTTGTTTGTTATTTTTGGCACTGCCCACTGCTGAAGCAAATAAATGGCTGCTTAACACTTTAAAAAGATATTGTTGTTTGTGTTCTTGCTTTGGTGGAGCGGGAGTGGGCCAACTTCTTGTTGCGTTCAATACTCGCCTAGACTAAGAACGTAACAGTGGAGAGCTTCCCTCAACTCTGATGTGATGAAGAAGAAGAATCTCAGGTTGGCTGAAGATCTCACCTACATGGAGAGACAGTGCAGAAATAAACTGTGGCCAACTGTCAAACAAGCCCGTGACGAGGGAAAGAAGACCAATGGTCCTGTGGCCATCAGTGATGGTGTAAGACACATTGCATAAATAAGAGGTTATTAAAAGATCAGCAAGATGACTGAAATACTTTAAGTTACCTAACATTAACAGGTATTTCAACTACCTCAGGCTCCCAATGTTACTGTTGAATATTTAATAATTTTGAGGCACTTGTATATTGTTTTGTTGTTTTGTTTTTGCTTGAAATACCTCAGGTTCATTAGGTAATATGTTTACAACCAATAATATCCTCTTTAAAGTTTCTGTAAAACTTTCATACCTCCAAGTTAGTCGTACCAATATTTGGCAAACATTATTATGGTTATGTTTGGACTTATGTTTTACAGTGTGAGTAGTTACCACTTTTATTGGTGTATAAATGTTAATTTGCTTAAGCATTTGGGTCACTTCATCGGGGAAAAGAAAAACAGAGTCTGAAGAATTTTACTTAGGTACTCAACACTTAGTGTTCCCTTTTGAGAGTATCTTCTTTAGGTGTTTATACCTTAGCACCTTATAAGTTTCTAGTTAATTTAACAGACATCCAGTTCACTTTATTCATTCCCTTCTTCTCTTATGACAGACTTACATTTCAGTTCCTTAAAAATACTATCCCTTAATGTTCGAGGTATTCGTGACAGTACCAAAAGAAAGTCAATTTTCATTTTCTGTAGACGGAAAAATGCTGATATGATTTTTCTACAAGAAACTCATTCGAGTGATAATGATGTAAAATTCTGGAAAAAACAGTGGGGTGATCAGTGTTATTTTTGCCACGCCTCTCAACATTCGGCAGGCGTAGCCATTCTCCTTAACAACTTTAAAGGTAATATTATTGAATCATTGTCTTCAGATAAAGGCAGATGGATTATTCTGGTTTTCAAATTGGACAACACCTTCTTTATAGTCTGTAATTTATACAGTCATAACAACACAACTCAGGCCAAATCTATGTGCATACAATTATCTGAGAAACTTGATTTTTTTTTTTAAATCAAAATATAAGGGAGCCCACATGATTCTTGGAGGAGATTATAATGATGCTCCAGACGATCTTATAGAGTACCAATAAGAACATCTCAACACTCAAAATTCAAAATTTAAAAGCACTGCGAAACCAAAGAAGAAACAATATATCTGCTCTTAAGATTGATAATAACATAACCACTAATCATTTAGATATCTCAAAACATGTTGGTTCATTCTACAAAGATATATACAAATCAAATTGTAATATCAATGATTGTGATAGATTTATCGAGTCAGTTAAAAATTTTGCACCATCTATCTCAGAAAACTTTCAAACTAATTGTGAACGTCCCATAACAAAATCAGAAATTTCAGAGGCAATTCAATCAATGAAAAAGGGCAAATCTCCAGGCAATGATGGTTTATCAGTGGAATTTTATTTACATTTCTGGGATATCATTGTTGATCCTTTATTAGAATTATTTAAGGAATGCCGTGATAGAAAAGAAATGTCCACAAGCATGAAACAGGGTATTATAACTTTAATTCCTAAACCTGATAAAGATCTTCTTGTTATAGAAAATTGGAGACCTATCACGCTTTTGAACATAGATTATAAGATTATCTCATTGGTCTATGCCAAAAGATTAAAGAAAAATCTTGATGAGATCATAGCTGAAACGCAAACCGGATTTATGACCAACCGCCATATCAGTTCAAACATGAGGCTTATTTTTGACCTATTAGACTACTCTGACAATATAGATGATGATTCCCTTATTGTGTTTCTTGATTTTTATCAAGCGATACGGTAGAACATTATTTCTATTTAAAGCACTCAAAACCTTTTTGGGTCCAAACTTTGTGTCAACTATCGAAATGTTTTATAAAAATATTGACAGTTGTGTTATACTATATCCAAATACTACTAAAAGATTTCCAGTCATGAGATCTGTTCGCCATTGTGGCTGAACTACTTTCATTACACATTTTGAATAGCCCAGTTATTAAAGGTTTATCTATTTTTGGTAAAGAAATCAGAGTGACTCAACTAGCAGATGACACCGTTTTATTATTAAAAAAACAAAGATCAGATTGAAAATGCTATTTCATTAATAAATGATTTCTCAATTGCCTCTGGATTAAAACTAAATAAATCTAAATGTGAAATTTTATGTTTGTACCAATCAAATGTCAAATCCTTATACAATATTCCTGTCAAAAACTGTGTTAGATACCTTGGTATTCATGCCTGTAAGAATGACACTGAGCGTCAACAACTCAACTTCTCTCCCAGGATGGAAAAAACTAAAACTATACTGAACTTATGGCTCCAAAGAGACCTATCAATTTTTGGTAGAATCCTTTTGACTAAAGCTGAAGGTGTTTCCAGATTTGTGTATCCAGCCCTTTCCCTTAATGTGTATGATTGCATGTGTAGAAATGTTAATAACTTATTTGTTAACTTTGTATGGAAGAATAAGCACCATCATCTAAAACAATCATTGCTTTGTGGACCTAAAGATAAAGGTGGTTTTGGCCTTCTGGACTTCATGGACCTGAACTATACATTTAAGGTGAAATGGCTAAAAGAATGCTTAAAATCTCCTGGATCACTATGGCATTTCATTCCACATAACATTTTTAGAAATGTTGGAGGTTTACAGTTCCTATTGTCTTGTAATTACAGTATATCAAAGTTACCAGTTAAAATGTCTGCATTTTATCAACAGGCATTATTGGCTTGGAAATTATGTTATTCACATAACTTTTGTCCACATAGATCCATTATCTGGAATAACGAATGTATTACTAAGAGGAACAAATCACTATATTTGCACAATTGGATTGATAAAAATATAATCTATTTCAAAGACTTATTTGACTCTGAAGGCCAACTACTTAGTTACAATGACTTTATTACAGAAAAAACATTCCCTATCAAATTTAAAGATTTTAGCTCAGTAATAAAGTCCGTTCCCAGCGGACTGACTGAGTTGATGAAAATCTACAAAAAACAGAACACACCACATGCATCCGTTAACACTCTTTATATAAATGGTATTGATCTCTTAAGCAAGAAATGCACCAATAAACATATTAGAGAATGTTTGTATAATGCGAAGAAAATAACTCCAAGAGGGGAGTTTTTTTGGAATGATATTTTTGATAATATCAACTGGGATAAAGCGTGGCCTGTTCCTTTTAGATTTTGTATTACAAAGTTAGAGAATTACATTTCATATAGTGCTACATTTTGGAGAGAGCGTGAAAATTATATACTGTGCAAAACAACATACAAAATCAAAATTGAAGGGAAGATTACTTCCCTTCAATTTTATCATTATCACTTATTTTGAAACTAAAGAAAAGAAAATATGTGCCATTGTCAATCTTTATATCTTATTAGGGAAATTTCATATACATAAATGTAAATTTCAAAACTCAACCCCATCATTTAATTTGTTTTTGATTGAAATTGAATATCACTTAAACTCTCTTAAATTAACTTCCAATAAAAAAGGTTTATCATTGATTGAAATTCATTCAGAAATGTTTAACGAATGAGCTGTCACAGATACAACTTTCAAGTACAAAGTTGTTATGAAGTCTGTCACATTCCACCCTTTTTTTCTTTCATTTATTTATTTATCCTTCTTATTTCATTGTACTGTATATTGTTACTCTTATTTGCCCTGTATGTCTACTGTACAAACTGAACTGGAATGACTGACTGTTCGCTTTATAATTTCAAATAAATTTTAAAAAAAAAATCTTATATCAGTTGCACGGAAGTAGCTGTCTACGTAAATAATCTGGACGCTACAGCTTTAAGCAGCTGCGCGCGCTCCCGCGGATGGTAATCTAGTCTGTCTAG
Organism: Perissodus microlepis; assembly: GCF_051167445.1. Taxonomy (NCBI): domain Eukaryota; kingdom Metazoa; phylum Chordata; class Actinopteri; order Cichliformes; family Cichlidae; genus Perissodus; species Perissodus microlepis. Next base: position 1,479,818 of record NC_140473.1, on the reverse strand, counting down.
CACAGTGGTTCCCAAACTTTTTTGCTAGGCCCCCCTTTGTTTTACAAGAAAAATGTTCGCGTCACCCACCCCCCACCCCTGCGTGCGCACATGCACGCACAAACACATGCTCCAACCACACACACCCATAATTTGCTCCATTGCAGTTTATTTCACACCTCAAACATTTAGTAAACAATTAAGCAAATACAAGTAATCTGCAAAAAATTACAGGTAGTAAGGAAATAACATGAAATGAATTGCAGAATGGCAGATAGTCAGATTAACAGTATTTTGTCTCTATCTTCAGGTTTTACACGCTTACATATACACAGGCAGTTACTGTCCCACTATTTAGAAAGTCAGAGGCGTCACGGTGTGATTATTTTACGTGTAGTTGTTTTTTTCCATGTAATAATATTCAACATTGCTATCAATACATTTTTCAAAAAATGCCTCTCTGTGCAAAATGGTTTCAAAAACATAAACAACTGTTGGAAGCTGTTTGTCTGTGATTTAGACAGGGGGAACAAATTGTGGCAGGATCAGCCTGATGTTATTTGCATCTCACTGTAACTTTACTGTATAAAGAGCTAACATCTCCAAAATGTCAGGAGTAGTGAGTCATTACAACAAGTGTTTGTGAACTAAAAATCAAGAATGTGGGATCCTGTTTGTCTGTGATTTAAACAGCCCAGCGCTGCTCCCGACAAAGGGAAAACTAATTCTGCAGGCGAGACCTACCTCGGCACTTGTGCAGGTGAAACCAAAGGGAAGATTTGCTTCACCATATTTTCTAGTCTTTGGCTTAGAATGAAGTTGGTTTGGAAACATGTCCAGCGATGCTTCATCTCCTGCTTTGCGTTTGTGTAGGCGCCCTGTGCTAGCAGTGTCCAAGCGTTGTTTTTTGTTTTTTTTCCCTTTTCATACCGCGCCCCCCTGCAATGGTTCTGCACCCCCCCCAGGAGGCGGGCCACACACTTTGGGAAGGTCTGGTCTAGCACAACACCTGGAGCTAATGGGGCAAAACAATCGCATGAGTGCTGCTGTTTGGCTGAGGAAGAATAAAGTAGTCGTGGTAAGCCAATCACATGACCACTTACAGACAAAGCAATAAGGTGATATATACCAGTTTTTAAATTGTGTTGGTAGGCCACGTAAAACCAGAGTCACGATAAACAATATATACGCGGCGTTTTTTCCTCAATAGTTTCGTCACGTTTACTGTCTAAGGACAGCGCAGCAACGAGAGAGAGAGAGAGAAAGACAGCAGAAAAAGAGAGAGCGAGTTTTGAGATGTGAGAGATTTGTGACGTTTTGCGTGTTTGGAGTGTGTAGTTAATGTGTTGTCTTGTGTAGTTAGTGTGTAGTGTTGTGGATAGTTTTGTGTTGTGTGTCAGAACAATGAGGCCACTGCTGTCTCCAGGTAGAAACAGGAGTGATACACCTGCTGCTGTCAGACCTGCAGGTATCAGGCTGTGATGTTCTCCTTTATAGTGGACATAAAATATTTGGAGCGGCACAAATAATTTGTGTGTCATCTTATTGAAGAACAGCTGATTGTTCTGTAAATAGTTTGAAATGGTTATTTAAAAAATCAAGGTAAAAGGTAAATGGATGCAAATAACTTTGTTGTTTGCAAAACTTGTGCATAGGATTTTAAAATTGACAATTTATATTTGCATTTAAAGTTATGAAATATGATTCATTAAACATGTTTGTGGTTGTTACAATAAGGAATATAACTTTTTCTACAGATTTTATGTTTTTTGTCAGATTTTAGATCAATTGTGTTAATACAGTATGTCAAAATGAAAATAACTGTAAATTCAGAGACGTGAGGATGTGCTGAAAAGAATGATACCAAACAAGGCAAAGTAAATAGTTTTTAAAGGTAAAATGTGGAGGGAAAATCAAAAGTAGTTAAAAATGGCCAATTATACCCTGGACCCCAGAGGGTCAAACGTTTTTTTAAAGTAACGCAATAGTTACTTTTCAAGTAATTAATTACTTTTAGAATATTGTAACTCAGTTACTAACTCAGTTACTTTTTTGAAGAAGTAACTAGTAACTATAATTAATTACTTTTTCAAAGTAACTTGCCCAACACTGCTAATAATAACAATAATAATAATAGTAATAGTAATCGACAATACATCCGCGATACAAACACTTTTCTACCTTTATTGGATAGCTCAACAGTGAAGACACACAGGAAAGAACTCGAATCTGCATCGTCTTATCTTTATTTGTGTGATTTTTATATTTCATTTTCAATGTAAATACAGCAGGGGGCGCTGTTGCACACGTGTCAAAATATAGAAAAATAAATACATCATGTTGAAATCAATCAGGACAGGTAAGTGACAGGTTTCCCAGTCCTTCCCTGCATTCTGATTGGCTGCCGTGTATGAAAGTAAGTACTTGTTTATCGAGTCTGATTTTTTATTTTTTTTAAAGTAGCAAAGTGCATTTTTGGTGATCACATGATCGATCAGACTTTTAAACTGCAGAAAAGTGAAACATCAGCATCACTGACTTGTGTTTAAGAAAAGTAATAGATTACCTTATTTCACTGCTCATTACTCATTTGTAAAAAATTTGCTGCAGAAACAAGAGTAGCTGATACAATCCCACAGGTAACAACAGGTAACAAACTGACCTGTCGTTACCTGTTGACATTCAGGCTGGTGTTGGTGTGAGATCGGGTTACAGAGGTTGGCGTGTTGCCTCTGGACTGACTTCAGTTGGGGGTTAAACATATCATGGGGATATGTTTAACACAGGTACATAACCTAGAGTTTTACCTGTGAACGTGCACACCAGCTAAAACTAATATCTTTTCACTTGGGAAGTTCTCCATGTTTTTTGAAGCTCCATCGCTGCTGGGCTCTTCCTGTTACTTTAAGGAGGCGTGGCAATCAGCAGACAGGAAACATATGAGCCAATTCTGTTGCGCACAATGACATGAATTAGCACAGTGTGTGTGGGAGGAGCCTGAAATGGGGTTTTCTAGCTGTGTCCAAATTCAGGGGCCGCATCCTCCTGAAGCCGCATTTGTAGGCCGATTACGTGACAGCGACACGACGAAGGCTGTCATAGACTCCTCCAAATGCTGCCGATAAATGCGTCCTCCTTTTCCCCAGATTTGAATGATGGGTCAGGTGCAGTGGCGGAGCGGGGGGGTGGCTTACTGGGCTTAAGCCCGGGTTGTTTTTTCAGAAGCCCGGGGTCTTTTGGAGTGTAATTTTTTGCCTGGCTGACAACTGTATAAAACAAAAACTACACACAATATTCGAAGCACATAGTACACACTGTGGGAATTTACGACTGTGCGTAAATCCCCCCTAATATTGGTATGATCCGAGCTCAGACACTAAGCGACTGAGCGAGGGGGCGGGGGGAGCTGCTACCTGCGAGTGCGCTGTTGGAGAAACGCAGCGAGGCAGACAGAGGAGAACTGAAGTTTGACCAGGTACCAAAGCAAATCATTCTTACTGTACAAATAATGTAAACATGACGGTGTATCACGAAAGACTGATATCAAACTGATCACTTGACCCATATTACGTTACTTGCTCTTCAAGTGAATCAACAAATGGTGAAATGAAAAGCCGAACAACAACAATGCTGTTTCTTTAGAGTCTTAGCTTACGTGTGTTTATTTCATATTTTCAGTTGTTACCCTCCACGGCTAAATAAACCGGTTTCAGTAATGTACTGATATACAAGAATGGACATAAGGGGCTTCTTTCAAAGAACAAACTCTGGTAGATGTTATTTTATATATTATGCTTTGTATGTTGTTCAGTATATTTCTATGCAAAACAAGAGGAATTTCAATACACAGCAGTATATTCACAGTTGAAACCAGATATTTACATACACTTTATGGAAAACACAAGAACATTTTTTTTACTGTACAACATCAATTTAGAGTAAACTTGTTTTGTTTTGGTTAAATAAATATTGAAATATCTTTTGAATTAGTTAAATGTCAGAATAAAGAGAGAGAACTGTCTATTTTTTATTACTTTCATCAAATTTAGGAGTACATATACACTTTATTGTTAATTGATAAGAAAACTCCAGACGATTCTATTCTGAGCTGAAGAAGCTTCTGATTGGTTAGTAGAGTCCATGTGAGTAAATTGGTGGCACACCTGTGGATGCATATAAGGCAAAACACAGAGCCTGTTTCTTTAACATGGGAAAATCGAGAGATGTCAACCAAAACACCTGGAAAAGAATTGTGGAGCTCCATAAGTGTGGCTCAGTTTGAATACAATTTGGTGCCATTTGCAATTAAGAAATACAGATAGTTTCTCTCTTTACTCTTAAAGTTAACAAATATGTTTTTTATATTTATCAATCTAAAAAAAAATAAACATTTAGTCTGATTTGATGTTACAATTAAAAAAGTGTTTTTATCTGAAGAGTTTGTAAATATCTGGTTTCAACTGTATATTTGATGATGTTGGTGTTTGGCTTGATTGTCAGCACAAAGAGGGAGAGAGAGGAACAGAGAGTGAGAGAGAGAGGAACAGAGAGGGAGAGAGAGGAACAGAGAGTGAGGAACAGAGAGTGAGAGAGAGGAACAGAGAGGGAGAGAGAGGAACAGAGAGAGTGAGAGAGGAACAGAGAGAGAGAGAGAGAGGAACAGAGAGTGAGAGAGAGAGGAACAGAGAGGGAGAGAGAGGAACAGAGAGAGAGAGAGAGGAACAGAGAGGGAGAGAGAGGAACAGAGAGAGAGAGAGAGGAACAGAGAGTGAGAGAGAGGAACAGAGGGAGAGAGAGGAACAGAGAGGGAGAGAGGAACAGAGAGAGAGAGAGAGGAACAGAGAGGGAGATAGAGGAACAGAGAGAGAGAGAGGAACAGAGAGAGAGAGAGAGAGGAACAGAGAGGGAGAGAGAGGAACAGAGAGAGAGAGAGGAACAGAGAGAGAGAGAGAGGAACAGAGAGTGAGAGAGAGAGGAACAGAGAGTGAGAGAGAGGAACAGAGAGTGAGAGAGAGGAACAGAGAGTGAGAGAGAGGAACAGAGAGAGAGAGAGAGAGGAACAGAGAGTGAGAGAGAGGAACAGAGAGTGAGAGAGAGAGGAACAGAGAGTGAGAGAGAGAGGAACAGAGAGTGAGAGAGAGGAACAGAGAGTGAGAGAGAGAGGAACAGAGAGAGAGAGAGAGAGGAACAGAGAGTGAGAGAGAGAGGAACAGAGAGTGAGAGAGAGGAACAGAGAGGGAGAGAGAGGAACAGAGAGAGAGAGAGAGGAACAGAGAGTGAGAGAGAGAGGAACAGAGAGTGAGAGAGAGGAACAGAGAGTGAGAGAGAGAGGAACAGAGAGGGAGAGAGAGGAACAGAGAGTGAGAGAGAGAGGAACAGAGAGTGAGAGAGAGGAACAGAGAGAGAGAGAGAGAGGAACAGAGAGGGAGAGAGAGGAACAGAGAGTGAGAGAGAGGAACAGAGATGGAACAAGAGCAGGTGAGACACACATGTTACTCAAATGGTTGTTTACCAAAAGTATCACCGTATCATAGGTACTCATGTATCTCGTACCTAGTGTTTCTTTTTAGGTTTGTTATTTTTTAAATTCTATATTTATTAAGTTATGCAGGCTTGTTTGCATAACAAGGCTAAATAATTATATAAACTTTTCTCAATCTAAATAGTGGACTTTGGTAGAATTAAAAAATAAGTGTAGTGCAGGTCTATGATGATTTAGTGCTACTATCATCTAGTTCTGATTTTGTCTTGGTTAAATCCTAAGTAGTCCTGATTTTGGACTGTTGTAGTCTTGTTTTAATTCTGGATCAGTTCTTGTCAAGAAATGTATTCTAAAGACACTTCTTCAGCTGAGAGTCAGAGAGTAGAAACACACACGCTGCAGTTTTTACTTGCAAGGGCAGTCACAGAGCGCTCGCACCCGAGAGTGGGGGCTCAGGGACTCGCACTCTGCCACTGCCCTAGTCTTTATTTATATACAACAGTAGGTGCGTTCGTTTATTACATTGGAATGTGGATGTGTATATGCGTGTGTGCGTGTGCCAGGAGAGACTCCTCTTCCTGGTACGGAGTGAAACTGCTTGTTCAGCTTTTATCTATCACTAGCAGGAACTGCTCCTTCCCTGCAATGATAACGGGTCACAGTGAATTAAAAACAATAGTCTGAGTCATAAAGAGGTCATCATGCAGTATTCTATCATTTGCAGACTTATATTATTAAAAGATTATACTGACTACTAAGTACAATTTTCCATTGACAGTTCTGGGTCTGGTTGAATTGGGGTTGAATTGCTGCTTAGTTAAAAAACTAGTTTAAGGTGTCCTGCGTATGTAGGGATGGGTATCGAAAACCGGTTCTTGTTGAGAACCGGTTCCCACTGTTTCAATTCCTTGGAATTGTTTGCCATTTTTGCAAACGATTCCCTTATCGATTCCAGTCGCCCCGAATGACGTCACCATGTTGCGGAGCGTCATTTACCTGGCAGGAAACATGGCGGCTCAAACGCTCAAAAGTTTGATTATACTTTACGAGAACAGATGACAACAGGGCAACTTGCAATACTTGCAAAGTAGATATTTCATTTAAGGGAGGAAACACTACGAATATGCAAAAGCATTTGCTCACAAAACACACGATGACCTTAAATGAATGTCGTGTTTTTAATTCCGCTCCGGACTCGTGAATCTCAACCCAGCAGCAGCGGTAACGTTTGCACGTCCTCTCCCGTTAATGCGGCAGGTAAATAATCAACTAACAGTGCATATTATGTTAGCGCGATCTGCCTTATTACAAAACCTGCCATTACTGTGCATTTAGGTGACCATGATGAGAGAGGCAGACAGAGTCTGGCTCAGATGCTGGCAGTTGTCGCTGCAGTCTACTGGTAGCGTCTCCTTTCAGGCCAGGATAGACGAATGTCACCGAGCAGTGACTAAGTTTGTGGTAAAAGGCTTGCACCCATTTGCCACAGCAGATGCCCCCAATTTTCGGTAAGTGAATGTGTTTAATTGTAGGCAGGGACATTACTGGATATTCTTGTGTAATTGCTACAGAAGAATATTTATGTTATACTTTGTTATTGCTACAGAAGAATATTTATTTTATTATTTTACATTTACAATTTTTTTCCCCCGGGGACCCTGTGACGCCCCATTGAAGAGCCGTAGGCTGGATCTCTTAAGATCTCACTGTTGGGTTTGTAAGGCCATGTTACTCCTAAATTTCTATCTTGTTCAAAGAGAAGATATAAAACAAAGTTCTAAGGTAATCGACCTTAGTGTTCTCCTTTTTTAAAAGAATCGATAAAGAATCGAATCGTTAAACAGAATCGAAAATGGAATCGGAATCGTGAAAATCTTATCAATACCCATCCCTATGCATATGTGATATATATTTTCCCCTATATGAAGTCATTCTTTTTTGAACAAAAGTCAAAACACAGCCTATTAATCTTTCAGTCATTTCTAACCCCTCCCCCCCAATCCCACATGCATCATGCCACCCTTTAGGGCTAAGCCCCGGGTGTATCAAATGTCTGCCTCCGCCTCTGGTCAGGTGTATCCTTTGTGGCCCACCATATCCCAGAATTCATAGCGCAGCCCCGCTAATTCCAGTTTCTGTTATTACTCTTTTGGGTCACAAAACAAACTTTATTTTCTGGCGAGAATGTAGCTGTGTAAACTTCAAATATCTGCTCTGTTTATCAAGACTTCACGTTTGCAAAAGTACTCCGACGTTTTCGGAGACCTCTCTTACCCTTCATCTCATCCTGGACTGTGGTGCTGACACTCACCAGTCCCCGGCCCCCTTCCTTCCGCTTAGCGTACAGCCTCAGGGTGCTGGACTTGGGGTGAAACCCTCCATGCATGGTAAGGAGCTTTCTTGTCTTGATGTCAGTGGCTTCTATCTCCTCCTTTGGCCAGCCTATTACCCCAGCAGGGTATCTGATCACGGGCAGGGCGTAGGTGTTGATAGCCCGGATCTTGTTCTTACCGTTCAGCTGACTCCTCAGGACTTGCCTGACCCTCTGCAGGTACTTGGTGGTTGCAGCTTTCCTAGCAGCCTCTTCATGGTTCCCATTCACCTGCGGGATCCCCAGGTACTTGTAACTGTCCTCTATGTCTGCAATGTTGACTTCTGGTAGTTCGATCCCCCTCCGTTCTGACTACCTTCCCTCTCTTTGTTACCATCCGACTACTGTCTCGTTCCCTCTTGGCATACAGCTTGATGTCATCCATGTACAGGAGGTGGCTGACAACTGCTCCATTCCGTAGTCGGTATCCGTAGCCAGTCTTGTCAATTATCTCACTGAGGGGGTTAAGGCCTATGCAGAACAGCAGTGGGGACAGAGCATCTCCTTGGTAGATCCCACACTTGATGGTGACTTGTGCTATAGGCTTGAGGTTGGCCTCCAGTGTTGTACACCACATCCCCATTGAGTTCCTGATGAAGGCTCTCAGGGTCCTGTTCAGGGCTTTAATAGTTTTGCAATTTTCATTAGTTTTTATTTTTATTTAGTTTTGACTTCAGATTTTCAATTTTATATCAGTTTTAATTAGTTTTTACCAATTGTTTGCTAGTTTAGTTTAGTTTTTATTTTTTTGAAAATCCTTAGTTTCAGTTTAGTTTTGATTAGTTTCAGTTATAGTTTTAGTTGTGTTTGCAAAAATTAAGTGTAACAAAATCCTAGTTTCATCATATCAGTCATTCTCTTCTGCTTATCCTTGGGTATGTTGCTATTCCAGCTACCATACCCTGCACCCTGGACAGGTCGCCTGTCTGTCGCAGGGCTAACACGCAGAGACAGACAACTCACATTTCCACCTATGGGTTCTTTAAATAAATAAATACATAAATGAATAAAGGCAGATGAACAACCATTGATACCATGCAACTATAAAATGTATATCTTGGCCCCAATGAGACTATTAACTCTTGCAGCACCGGGTGTTCGTAATTTTGGTTCAAGTGAATTGATAAACTTTTTGAAGGCAATTGACTCACACAGTTATGTAGATATCCCCGTCCTGTTGTCTCGGGATGCATCACGCTGCCTTGCCTGGGGTTAGCTTCTGTTTTCTGGGGATGAGGATTGAGTGTGCTCCCTTACCTTCTCAAGGTAAGCTAGGTTAGCCTTCTTGTGTGAGCTTTTCAAGTGCACTTTAAGGTTTGTGGGATTTTTTTCCCTTTAGAAATGTCCCTCATAATTTGTCTCTTTCCACTACAAGACACTTGCTTTATCCAAAACACAGTCATATTCAAAGTAATCCCAAATTGTACTCTGGCGCTTTCTCCCGACTTTTCCTGACATGATTTTGCGCGTGGACAGAGTAGCAACACAGACGACTCGACTAACATACTGCCACCTGCTGGCATAATTAGACAGCAAGAAAAAAATCTGGAAACTAAACTTCATTTTCACCCTTGACTATTGTAGGACACGCACACATCAATGAAAACTAAACACATTTTTGCTATAAATTCAGTTAATTTTAGTTAGTTTTGTGAACACTCATTACAGTTTCAGTTAGTTTTCCTTTTTTTGTTTTTGTTTTTATTTTTATTTCCGTTAACGAAAATGTTTTTTCACTTCTAGTTTTCGTTATTTCGTTAGTTTTCGTTAACGATAATAACCTTGGTCCTGTTGATCTTATATAGTTCCAGGCATTCCAGGATCCAGGTGTGGGGCATTGTGTCATAGGCCTTCTTGTAATCAATCCAGGCAGTGCACAGGTTGGTCAGTCTGGTCCTGCAGTCTCGGCTGACTGCTTGTTCTGCCAGTAGCTGGTGGTTTGAGCTTCTGGTATTCTTGCCCATCCCTTTCTGTGCTCCGCTCATGTATTGACCCATGTGCCTGTTCATCTTAGCCGATATGATGCCTGACAGGAGCTTCCACGTGGTGCTGAGGCAGGTTATTGGTCAGTAGTTGGAGGGGACCGGTCCCTTCTGGGGGTCCTTGAGGATCAGGACTGTCCGGCCTTCGGTTAGCCATTCCGGGTGTCTCTCGTGAACTAGCAGTGGTTCATTTGTGCTGCCAGGCGCTCGAGGAGTGCAGTCAGCTTCTTCAGCCAGTAGGCGTGAACCATGTCAGGGCCTGGTGCTGTCCAACTCTTCATACTGGAGACCCTTTCTTGGATATCTGCCACTGTGATGGTTACTGGACCCTGTTCGTGGAGGTCGCTGTGGTCTGCCCTCAGATCCACTACCCACTGAGCATTGCCGTTATGGGTTGTGTCCTTCTCCCATATGTTCTTCCAGTATTGCTCTGTCTCCAGCCTTGGTGGTGCTGTTCTCATATTGTTCCCCTGCCACTGAGAGTACACCTTGGCTGGTTCCGTGGAGAACAGCTGGTTTATTCTCCTGCCTTCTATCTCTCTGGTGTACCTCCTCAAGCGGCTGGCCAAGGCTGTGAGACGTTGCTTGGCAGTTTCCAAGGCTTCAGGTATGGACAGCTTCCTGTACTTCTTAGGCACCTTCCTCATCGCGCCTTTCTGCAACTCCAATAGTTGGCTAACCTCCCTCTGTGCTACCTTGATCTTAGCCTCTAGCCTCCTTCTCCATGGAGGGTACTGCCCCTTGTGGCTGTTCAACTTGTAGCCAAGCATCTCACTGATCACTGCTGCCGTATTGTAGATCAGCTTGTTAGTGTCGGTAATCGTGGCTGTAGGTATCGTCCGTAGTGCTGCATTAACATCATCTAGCAGACCTTCTGAGGGTACTTCACGTAATCTTGGTAACCGGCTACGGGGGATCCAGGTTTCAAGCTTGGCCATGATCCTATCTTTCAGGTCAGTTCCTCTCGCACTCAATGATCCTTATAAAACAAACACCCAGCATGCCCCTGCGGGCGGTTTATCCTTCAAGGTCGGGTCCTCTACCAGAGGCCTGGGAGCTTGAGGGTCCTGCGCAGTATCCTAGCTGTTCCCAGGACTGCGCTCTTCTGGACAGAGATCTCCGATGTTGTTCCCGGGATCTGCTGGAGCCACTCGCCTAGCTTGGGAGTCACCGCACCTAGTGCTCCGATTACCACTGGGGCCACCGTTACCTTCACCCTCCACATCCTCTCGAGCTCTTCTCTGAGCCCTTGGTATTTCTCCAGCTTCTCGTGTTCCTTCTTCCTGATATTGCTGTCATTTGGGACCGCTACATCGATCACTACGGCTGTCTTCTTCTGTTTGTCTACCACCACTATGTCCGGTTGGTTAGCCACCACCATTTTGTCCGTCTGTATCTGGAAGTCCCACAGGATCTTAGCTCGGTCATTCTCCATCACCCTTGGGGGCGTCTCCCATTTTGACCTTGGGACTTCCAGGTTATACTCGGCACAGATGTTCCTGCACACTATGCTGGCCACTTGGTTATGGCTTTCCATGTATGCCCTGCCTGCTAGCATCTTGCACCCTGCTGTTATGTGCTGGATTGTCTCTGGAGCATCTTTACACAGCCTGCACCTGGGGTCTTGCCTGGTGTGATAGACCCCAGCCTCTATGGATCTTGTACTCAGAGCTTGTTCTTGTGCTGCCATGATTAGTGCCTCTGTGCTGTCTTTCAGTCCAGCTTTGTCCAGCCACTGGTAGGATTTCTGGATATCAGCCACCTCCGCCACCTCCTCTATCTGCCGGTGGTACATACCGTGCAGGGGCCTGTCCTTCCATGATGGTTCCTCGTATATATATCCTTATATATATATATATATATATATATATATATATAGAGAGAGAGAGAGAGAGAGAGAGAGAGAGCCATGCTTCTTCTAAATACTGTCGTCACTTCTGTTTTTTAAAGCATTTTCTAAGGACAGCGCGAAAACAGTAAAGCAAGAAAGCCACCTCTTTCCCATCAGTGGAAAAATGTACTATGTCAACCAATTTTTAAAAAAGTCAACACGTGGGATTTGGTTGTTTAGGAAGAGTTGTGTCTACTGGCTGAAGACACAACTCTGGCCAGTAATCCAAGGCACAAAGCCACTGCAGTCAGGGTTGTTAGCCTGGTTACAAACAGGGGAAAGGTGGTCACTTGGAAGAACAAGCAGCCAAAAACACATCAATCCTGCATCTTCCTCAGAAAGGCTTGCCACCCACCTTTTCAGGTCTGGCGTCGTTCGAGTGTGGGTCTCCACGTCAAATCCTGGGGCCACCGATCTCGAGCTGAAACTTCCCTAAAATTTGGCCAGTTTCGGCAACTTCCAGTAATGGCGTTTACTGAGTAGACGTGTTTTAGGTGTGCTCTGCTACACGGTTCAGCATTTACCTGGCGAATGTACTTCTTTGAGATTTTGAATCCCAGTTTTGGATGTCTCTTGCCTTTGTCGACTACCCAAGATCCAAAAAATGTCAAAGTCAAAGGGCAAACAAGACCGAGACCGAGAAACTTGCGGCACCTGTAACTGCAGCCGAGATTAGCTTAATGCTCGAACAGCATAGAGCTGCATTGCTGGCGGACTTTAAGTCATCGTTCGAGGACTTGTCCTCTAAGTTAGACAATGTGCAGTCTGAATGCAGGACCATGGTTAACGCATTAACTCTTTGGAATTGACATACACTGAATTTGACCAACGTCTGGATCAATTAGAGTCCGAATGCTCTACGCTTCGCTAAGACAACAACTGGCTAAACTCCAAGGTGGCAGACTTGGAAGGTCGCAGCAGAAGGCAGAATATACGACTTGTGGGATTACCTGAGGACATTGAAGGTCCACACCCCACAGCTTTCTTTTCTCAGCTCCTCATCGATGTTTTTGGAGCGCAGGTGCTTCACACACCGCCCGAGCTGGACAGGGCGCACCGGAGTCCAGTTCCGAAATTGACGAAACCACAGCCGGTTATTCTGCGATTTCACCGGTACCAAATAAAAGACCTGGTAATCCGTGAAGCTCGTAAGAAAAGCGAGCTCAGCTACAACGGCCATAGGATCCGGCTATATGAAGATTACAGCCCCGGGGTGGTGAAGAACCGAGCTGAGTTTAAAGAAGCAATGTGTGAACTTTATAAGCGGGGATTTAAACTTGCGGTCCTCTTCCTGGCTAAACTGCGCATCATGCTGCCCACAGGGGAGAAAAAGTGGCTTACGTCTGCTTCAGAAGCCGATAAGTTCGTGCAGGGCTTGAGGAATGAAGTTGAAGCTTTAAGGCCACAGTGACTGACAGCTGCGAGTAAAGTGACTTGAATCCTTGCTGACTTACAGGCAATCGGACGATTACAGAGAAGGCAGGCAAGCACTGTATATTTCTGTTATTTCATGGTATACTAGTTGTCACTGTCTTAACAACTGGTTCTTATGTTTCTTTGGTAATATTTTGAATTAATGTTCAGTGATCCCTAGGATGTTTGATTTATAATGGGATATATAATAATAATAATAATAATACATTTTATTTGAGGGCGCCTTTCAGAAACCCAAGGTCACCTTACAAAAAACACAATTAATAAAAGGAACAGTAGTCATAAAATACATAAAATAAGTTAAAATTACAAAACAGAGCGTGACAACAGATAAAATCAGCATTAAAGCGAATAAGCCAGTTTAAACAGATGTGTTTTGAGCTGTGTCTTAAATACGGAGAGGTAGGGCTGCTCGATTATGGCAAAAATGATAATCACGATTATTTTCAATGAAATTGAGATCACGATTATTTCACGATATTTATTTAACAATAACAATGTATTGAATAATTGCTTCAAAGATTGTCAAAAAATAATATAAAATGATGTGCAAATTCTGATAACCGTGCAAATGTTTGCAATATAAAAAATAAATAAAAAAATGTAAACATTAATGTTTAGTGAACTTCAAACTACTGCATAATATTTATGCATACAAATAACCAAACATCAAGGCAAGCTGTGTAGCCACACAATGCACAATTGCATCAAACTGACATTGAGGTATGTCAACTAAAGTTGCTGCCTGAACAAAAATAAAATTAAACACTGAAAGTAGTACCTTTTATAAGAAATAAATAAAAACTAGTAGGCCCGAGTCCCATACAATCTCAAAATGGCTCAACAAAACATGGTTCCTGCAACCTTTCAAAGGTTTTTAGCCAAAAACACCAGCCTATTGACATGATCAGGCTTCAGGGATGCACGCAGGCAGTTGACAACATTTCCACCAGTGCTGAAGACCCTTTCTGATGAGGCACTTGTGGCTGGGATGCAAAGATATTTCTTTGCCAGGATGGAGAGTCGTGGGAAGAGGTTCTGTGATAGCTTCCACCACCCCAGTGGGTCTTCCTCTGTGTCCAGGGTCCCTGCCTGGAGGTAGGCCTGAAGCTCAAAAGCTATGGCCTGGTCCAGTTGAAGAGCATGTTCTGCACCTGGAGCTGTGCTGTGAGGGGCCTTAAAGAAGCTGCTTAGGCCCTTTTTCCTCTTCTTTTGGTTTGATGCACCATCATCAGCAACCTCCGTGTTACCAACGGGTGTCCCCATCACTGCAGCCTCCTTTAATGGGACAAATATAAAATGACAGCAACACAGAATGAGGAACCAGTTTTATCTGTCTCGGGTTTGGCATTCTAAAATACAATCCTTAAATAATTACTATAAATAATGATAGATGGATAGATAGATGTTTAGTATCTTTATAAATACCATGATGGACTTCATTTCCATTGTCAGTCTGACTTTTATTGTCTCTTGGCTGACCTCACTTACATATCTCAGTTTGAACCTTGGGTCCAGGACAGTGGCCATGTCAAGCAACTCTTGTGTTGGTGAGTCACCATACTTTTCATTTAGGTACTCCAGTATTCTCCTCTTGATGCATTTTGAGAGGTCTGTGTCATCATCTTGCTCAGCCAAGATTGAGTTGTTAAATAGGTGGAGTGTTGGTTTTATTAAAGACACACTCACATATTTCTCTCCAGAAAGTGCATCAGTGAATTCAACCAGAGGTCCCAGGGTCTTGTTGATGGCCTCAAGGACATCAATGTCCTGCCATGAGGGGATGAGGTGCCTGGTTCCTTTTTCTTGGGAGAGGACATGGGCAATGGCCTTCTGCTGCTCAAGGACTCTGGAAACCATGGCCTGCCTAGATCCCCATCTGGTTGGACATTCAGTCTTTAAGGAGTGGTCTGGCAGTTTGAGGTCTACCTGTGCCTTTTTCAGCTCTCTCTTTTTTTTCCAACTGAATGAAAAGGTGCTGACCACTTTTTTGCAGACCCCCACTGCACGCTCAATCCTGTGATCTTTCATGGCTCTTTCTATAAAAACATAAAAAATATAAACAAGCATTATCAGGATGATGATTGTCATTTCCTTGAGTATGAATGAATAAGAAAAAGTGATGGTAGCTTATTTATGTGTTTGTATAATTCATAGAAAATGTGTATGACTGTGAGAATGAATAAAAGTATCTCTGAATTTAAATTGTTTTTTATTTATTATATTCATTCGAAGCATTATGTTGTATACTTATTGAAAGAAAATCACATTATGCATCATATTCAGTAGGAATTAGGCCTACTCACCTATGGCCAAATGTAATCTGTGCCCAAAGCACTGGAGCCTCATCCAGCCATTCAGTTGTGCAGCCAGTATGACATTTGCAGCATTGTCTGTGGTTATACAGACGAGTTTACTCTCCTCCAGATCCCACGTAGCCAGTGCTTGTTTCAGACCTGCAGCTATGTTCTGCCCTGTGTGGTCTTCTGGGAAAAATGATGTCTGGAGACATTTCGTTTTCATGTTGAAATCCATGTCAATGAAATGTACCATGAGGCTCAAATATGGCTCCATGGTGCGGCTTGACCACAAGTCCGTTGTGGTGGCAAAATATTGGGCTGTAGCCACTTCCTTTGCGACACCATCATGACACTCATCATATAAAGCAGGAATCGCCACTCGACTAAAATAGTGACGAGATGGCAAGTTATACCGTTTGCCCAAAGTGTTGATTAGTTTCTTAAAGCCGGGGTTGTTCACTGTGTTAATTGAGCAGTGGTCTTTGGCGAGGAAAAACGTTACCGCGTTTGTTATCTCCTTGTGTCTCTGGGAGCTGGTGGGATATTTAGTCGCGTTGTACATGGTAGCGTGAATGGAGGTCTGTGAGGATGAAGCAGGTGTTGTTGAGGGTTTTTCTCTATGCTCCTTCATTGTTTGATCGTATGTCACTTTGTGAGCGGTCTTCAAATGATTGAATAAATTTGCAGTGTTGCTCTGTGGTGTAGCTACAACACCGTAGCAAAGTTTACACACTATATCGACTTGATCCACGTCTGACTCCGCGAACCCATAATGTTTCCACACCACTGAAGTAGTTTTACCTCGCTTTTCAACCAACGGCATTCTTTCTTTAGCAGCCATTATCCTCTCCTCTCCAAATAACGTCTGCTTAGCTTTCCTCAGGTACTCTTAATTGATGTGACGCGTGTTCGAAACACAGAGAGGTGCGCTCAATTTGCCACCTCGCGAGAGTAAAGCACGAGGGAGGTGCTAATAATCGGCTCAGTCATTTTTAATGATCGTTGAAAGCCCAGATCGTAATCGTGATTAAAATTCGATTAATTGAGCAGCCCTACGGAGAGGGAGTCAATATTTCTTAGTGCAGGAGGAAGAGAGTTCCAGAGCCGGGGAGCAGAGCGACTGAAAGCTCTGTTCCCCATAGTAATAAGGTGTGAGGACGGAACAGTAAGATGAATAGCAGATGATGATCTGAGAGGGCGGGAAACAGTGGTGATATGGAGCAGGCCACACAAATATGAAGGAGCAGATTTATGGATACACTTGTATGTAAGAAGTAAGATTTTAAAGTTTATCCTGGCTTCCATGGGCAACCAGTGACGCTGCTGAAGAACTGTTGTAATATGAGCTCTTGACGGAGTGCAAGTTATGACCCGAGCTGCAGAATTTTGAAGAAGTTGGAGTTTATGAAGGGACCTTTTAGGGAGACCAAATAGGAGGGAATTACAGTAATCAACACGGGATGTAATAAGACTATGGACAAGGATGGCAGCAGCATGAGGAGTAAGGAAGGGACGGAGTCGGTTAATATTACGTAAATGTAAGCAGACTGGGTTATGTAATTAATGTGAGACTGGAATGAAAGAGTATTATCAAGTATGACACCCAAACTCTTAACCTGAGGGGAGGGAAGGGTGGGAGAATTTTCAATGTTAATGGAAAAGCTGTGGGATTTGGTTAAGATAGATGGTGTACCAACAAGTAAAACTTCAGTTTTATTACTGTTGAGTTTGAGGAAATTGGAGGAGAACCAGGATCTAATCTCAATAAGACAGTCTGAGAGGGAGGTAGGTGGGAGGGATGAATTGGGTTTAGAAGAAAGGTAGAGCTGGGTGTCATCGGCATAACAGTGAAAATTTATATTATATTTTCAGGATATATAACCAAGAGGAAGCATATAAATAATGAATAAAAGAGGCCCCAATACTGAACCCTGGGGCACACCAGCAGAAACAGGATAGAGAGTTGAAGAATGGGATTTAAATTGGATAAACTGAGTGCGGTCTGAGAGATAGGAGGTAAACCAGGCAAGGGGGGTGTGACTAATACCAATGGAAGCTAATAGGTTCAGGAGAATATTGTGAGAAATGGTATCAAACGCCGCACTAAGATCAAGAAGGATGAGGATGGATAGGAGACCAGAATCAGCTGCCATCAGAAGGTCATTGGTAATCCTTAACAAAACAGTTTCTGTGCTATGATTGGGGCAGAAACCAGATTGAAATTGTTCATAGAGATTATGGTCATTGAGATGTAAATGAAGCTGGGCGGCGACAACTTTTTCAAGAATTTTTGAAATAAAGGGGAGATTTGATATAGGGCGAAGATGATCAAAGTTATTGGGGTCTGCACCAGGCTTTTTCAGTGCTTCAGGAACAATTCCAGTGTTCAGGGAGGAATGAATAATATTGGTTATGAGCAGTGTTGGGACTAACGCGTTATTAAGTAACGCGTTACAGTAACTACGTTATTATTGTGGTAACGAGCACGGTAACTAGTTATTATGCCAAAATCAGGAACGCGTTACTCATTACTGGGATTTAGATAGGCTCGTTATTCGTTACTTCTTGCGGTGGCTATCGCGGAGCTTCCACAGATTCAGTAACATTAGCAAGTGGTGGAGGCAGCAGGTGGATGAGAGAAAGGGGAGGCAAGAGGAGAGACCCGAAGCGGCCGCCCGTCCGAGTGTCAGGTGAACTGAACTTCAGGTAAGAAGTTATGACCTGCAGTCTATCTGGGTCAGATATAAACCAAGTTTAGTTGGAGTTTATTTTCGTTGTGCTGACTTTTTCGTACTGCGTGCTAGCTAGCATGACGGGGTTTCTATACAGCTGGGTGGTGCTATGTTACTGATGTTGAACTTTATTTTGTTCATACGGTTAATTATTAGAGCTGCCAACCGTCCCATAAAAAACGGAATCGTCTCGTATTCAGAGAAAATATTACGCGTTTCGTATTGAGGTGAAAAGGAACATTTTGTCCCGGACTTCAGCTACAATGAAAAAGGCACAAAGCTGGAGTTATTCTGTCTTTGCTGCACAGCTGCCTCTTCTTCTCTCATTCTCTCCCCTCCCTCTCCTGTTGCTACTTTAATCATGAAACTGATCAATGATCAGCTGATCGGCTTTTCCCTCTTGTCTATTTATCGTCCACTTTGCGCCAGAAAGAGGAAACCACCGGATGTCGCGTTAAACAACAGCAGCACGTTTGATCAGCTGTTGTTAGAATTTATTTAATATTACTTTCTAGCATCAGCTGATGTTTGCTGGAGCCACAGCTGTAAAGCTGCTGGTCATGATGTCGGTTTGGATATCTGGTGAGTGGGAAACATGAAGATGAAACCAGGAGATGTCCTTACTGAATCATCAGAGCTGAACAGCTGATGGAGAAACAGGTTTACCTTTTAGGTGACATGAATGAGTTGAAGTTATGAACTGTTTCTGAGAGACAAATAACACCAGGATCCACCACGACTGCAGTTTTTGTGTTGGATGTAAAAAGCGCACATGACGCTGTAACGTAGGCTAGAATCATGGCGGAGGTCAACGACAGTCCAGGCGTGGGATTTCTCTCGTGGAAATATGCACATTATTTTTTTCCTTTGGTAGGTGGCACAGTGCACTTGTGGCAAGTAAGCAAGCTAGAAGACTGGCACTCTTGCTGGGTATCCAGTTAGCAACACATTAACAAGAGAAGTCTGAGTAAAACCAAAGTTACTTTCCCTAGTAACTAGTTACTTTGAAAGTAACGAGTAACTTGAAGTAACGGAGTTACTTTTGATGGAAGTAACTAGTAATGTAACTAAGTTACTAATTTAAAGTAACTTACCCAACACTGGTTATGAGAGGAGCCAACGAGGGAAGACAGGCTTTAACTAACGCAGTAGGGAGAGGGTCAAGTTGACAGGTGGATGACTTAGATTTTTTAATGAGATTAGATACGTCAGTTATGGAGGGAAGAGTAAAGCTTGAAAATAACTGACAGGAAGACAGTGGGGGAACCAGGAAGTCTACTGCAGAGTCAGGAGCTCCTAAAGAGTTAAGTTGACGGTGAATGTCTGAGATTTTACAAGTGAAAAAAGAGATAAGAGAGTTGCAAAAATCAACAGAATACATGTGGGAGGGGAAAGTGTCTGGAGGTTTTGTAATTTTACTGAACAATGAATAGAGGGACCTGGAGTTACCTTCATTAGAACTAATTAAACCAGAGTAGTAAGCAGATTTGGCTGAGGCAATGCAGTCCTTATAGAACAAAACATGATCATTGTGCATTTCTTTATGTACAGTAAGTCCGGTTTTCTTGAATAGACGTTTGAGTTGGCATCCTTTAGCTTTAAGGTGACGCAGGTCGGAGGTAAACCATGGAGCTGAACGGGAAAATGAGACAGTTCGATGTTTAAAGGGAGAAAATATGTTAAGAAGGTTATGAAGGTTGACATTATAATGACAAACGAGTTCATGAGGGGTTGAGGAGCTGTGGATAGATGGAAGGTCATGGACGGCAGATGAAAAAACAGCTGGGTTAATATTACTAATTTTCCTAAAAGTGATATTACGAGGAGTACAGGTTTTGGAAGAGGTTATGTTTGCATCAAAAGAAATAAACATATGATCAGACTGGGGAAACAATGTGGCTTTACAATGGGTGGGGGTAATGCCAGAACAACAGACCAAATCCAGGATATGACCTTTGGAATGGGTAGGAATTTTTATGTACTGTAGAAGCCCAAAACTTTCCAGGCAGGAGGTAAACTCTCTGGAAAGAGGGATTTTATTATTGTCCATATGAATATTGAAGTCACCAGCAATGATCAGATTTGGAGAAAGTACAGAAAAATGAGTGAGAAGAGCAGAAAATTCATTTAAAAACTCCTTGTTTGGCTTAGGTGGCCGATAAACAGTACATATGATGGTGGGGGTAGATCCAGGGAGCTGTAGTGCAATGTATTCAAATGAATGGGAGGGAGGGGCAGAGACAGGGAGCACTTTCCAGTGCCTCCGGTGAATTATCGCGAGACCTCCGCCCCTCCCCGAGATGCGAGGTTGACAGGTGTAAACAAACTCAGATGGAGTGGAGTCGTTGAGAGAAACAAAGTCATTAGGCTGTTGCCATGTTTCAGTCAAGCAAAGAAAGTCCAACTTACGATCACAGAGGAGATCATGGACGAGATGTCCCTTACCAGTGAGAGAGCGGATGTTTAATAGACCAAACTTGATGCTGGAGTTACCATGCCTGACAGCAGGCTTAGTTGATCTAGCCAGGTGGGCCAGCACACTGTGGTCAACAGCCCGGTCAGTCTTGCAGGGAGGATGACGAGTTTTTGACCAGATGGAAAATATTGGGTTAGTGTCGCTGATGTTGAACTTCCGCAAAAGATCCGTAGCAGAGTACTGGAGAAGAGCTGTCGCCGGGTGATGAATGATGGATAAAAAAACCCAGGTGAGCACGAGCCACACCAACACCCTGTGGATCCGCATCTTAATCAGGGCCGAGCACTGAACACAAACGGAGGGACCGAACAACCAGCTGACAGCTGCAGCGCAAGCAATACAAGCCCACAAATATTGCGAAAACAAGTCAAAACAGGGTCGCGCCTTAGATACTTGATTTAAATTGTCGTCAGCAACTTAAAAAAAAATATAATAAAAATAGTAATAGTAGATAATAATAACCGGTGAGCAGCGGCAGCCAAGCGCGCCAGCCAAGCGCGCCAGCGTTCACTCGACCAGAAGTCACTCATTCAAATGAGGATGAACTGAATGTAAACCAAACTAAATATACTTAGTACTCCAAAGTTTGTATGAAGTTTCTATGTAGCAGGAGTGTGGGCTAGGAGGTTGAAGTTGTTGGGGATATACTGCGGTCACCTTAGTTCAGAAATGGGACCAAGTGGGTGGGGTGGGGGGAAGTATGGCCCACAGATGTGGTTGTTACACCTTGTGTTATTGTTCCTGTTTGTTTGCTTTGGTTGTATGTAGGGCTGCTCAATTAATCGAATTTTAATCTCAATTACGATTTGGGCTTTCAACGATCATTAAAAATGACTGAGCCGATTATTAGCACCTCCCTCGTGCTTTACTCTCGTGCTCCGTGTGGTAAATCAAGCGCACCTCTCTGCATTTCAAACACGCGTCACAACAATTAAGAGGACCCGAGGGAAGCTCGGAAAGCTAAGCAGAAGATATTTGGAGAGGAGAGTGACTGCCGTTGGTTGAAAAGAGAGGTAAAAAAAAACTTCAGTGGTGTGGAAACATTATGGGTTCACGGAGTCAGACGTGGATCAAGTAGACATAGTGTGTAAACTTTGCTACAGTGTCGTAGCTGCACCACAGAGCAACACTGCAAAGTTCACTAAACATAGACAGGGCTCGCAAAATCGCTAGCCCGACGTCCCGGGGCTAGCGATTTTGCCAGTCGGGCTACCAAAATCTATCTCTGCCCTGCCCTTCGGGCTATCGTAGGAAGGAAATATATATGTCAATGCTTTTGCATTCTTTCGGAAATGTAGCTGGGTAATTACGTCATTGGCATCGGTGAGCCACTGTCAATATGTGACATATTGAAATCGCGTTTGAATTTGCGCTTGTTTTTTGCTTTCACTTTGCAATCGCGCGAACTGTGTATAGAGAGCGACAGCACTGATTGGTGAGTGACGATAATCTGCGCACCAATTCCTCTGACGTCGTCTTATCAATCGTTAGCTTACTATGCAAACATGACAAGTGAAATCTCCCGCAGCTTAAACATGTGAGAGGTTGATCGCGCAGAGAATCGCTGAGCGTTATGTGAGTGCGTGTGTAAAAGCAGCAGGATATATATTTTAGTTCTGCTGAGCCAAATAAGACAGGTCAGGGTGATGAAGGGACAGCCAAAGAAAAGCTTACCACAAAACGGAAAAGTTATGACTAATCAGACTATAAGGCAAAAAGAAAGTGCAGCTTTATGGTTTCATGGACAAAAGAATTTCTGTGGCTGCAATATGACAAGCTAAATAACCAGGGCTGCACATAAGTGGTCCGCAGGTGCGCATTCGCTGTCAAAATAAAAAACGTGCACAAGATAAGAAGTTGCAACGCGTGTTTGCGTACATAAGATTTTCTGGAGGAGGACAGACATTTGTTTAGAACTCTTAAAGATGTCGAAGAAGCTCCTTTAAGCAATTACTTTGGTTTTCCTCCACCTCCAAAGAAATGTCAGGAGTCCGAACCACAAAAGAAGCGCGTATTCTCGGAAAAGTGTTTGCAGGAGGTGAGCTGGCTTCAAACAAATGATGAACGCACAGAGATGTGGTGCAGAATGTGCCGTGAAAATCCCACTCTAGCGGACAAAAACACTGCCTTTTATATGGACGCAAACGCGCGTTGCAACTTCTTATCTGGTGCGCGTCTTTTATTTTGACAGCGAATGCGCACATGCGGACCACTTATGTGCACCCGTGTAAACAACATAATGTTCTGCCGGGTGTGTTGTTGGTTTTCCCTCGATTTCTGAGTCGACAAGCGCCTTTGTTACTGGGACCAGTCATTTTAAGAAAGGCCCCGTTAGACCCCATGAGAAATGCAAGAAATGCATTATTGCTCAGTCTGCAATAGCTTTCCCAGAACAAACACCAATTGCAAATAACAAACTAAAAACAAACCTGAAAATCAGTTTAGAACAGCTACTATGTTACAAAGAGTGAACTACCACTGGCAAAATTTAGCAGTCTTTGCAATTCAAGCTCTAGACCGCCAATACACTCAAACTCCCTGGGGGTCCTTGAGGATCAGGCACGATGCCTATAGGACTCCATTGCGCCCACCGTATGACAGGCCGTACAGGGTTATTAAACCGGGCCAAAAACATTTCCTTTTGGACTTTGGAGGTCGGCGGGAGGTTGTCTCTGTTGACAGACTTAAGCCTGCACATGTTCTGCAAGATGATCAGGTGGTTCCGTCCCAGGCCCCCCGCCGCAGCCGCCCACCTACCACCGGGCTGATTCTGCTTTTTCCTCTAGGAGCACCCCACAACCAACAGAGCCCGAGTTGTCTGCAGCTTTTTCTGACCTCCAGTTCCAGCCTTGCTCCCAGGCTGGGTTCTCCTCAGTCAGTCCTCTCTTCTTAATATAATATATTCCAAAAATCATAGCACCGTTCCTGAGATGGTAATCTCATCGGATGCCGAAAAAAGCATTTGATCGAGTGGAATGGGGGTATCTTTTTGCAGTCTTTAGGAAATTTGGTTTTGGTAACAATTTTATATCTTGGATTCATCTTTTATATACTACTCCATTGGCATCTGTTTGTACTAATACTGTGAATTCGGAGTATTTCACTCTATGACGTGGTACACGTCAAGGTTGCCCACTCTCACCTTTACTTTTCACTTTAGCAATAGAACCTCTCCTCTGTTCCAAGGGGTTATTCGTGGTGGTACTGAACATAGGGTTGCTCTATATGTAGATGACTTATTATTATATGTTACAAATCCAACAATTCATTTATCATCTATAATGAAAATACTTCTAAATTTTGGCTCTTTCTCGGGGTACAAGATTAATATACAAAAAAGTGAATGTTTTCCTATAAACCCAGCTGCACAAGAGCTTAGACAAACCGATTTTGGTTTCCACCTAGCTTCTTCAGGCTTTAGATATCTAGGAGTGCATATTACCAGTTCATTTAAAGCTTTGCGAACAGCAAATTTTAACCCTTTCCTGACCTATATAAGGTTGGCTTTTCAAAGGTGGGCAAACCTTCCTGTATCACTTCTTGGCAGGATTAATATTATAAAAATTTATATTCTACCCAAATTTCTCTCTTTTTCAGTGTGTCCCACTGTTTTTACCTAAATCCTTTTTCAAATCTGCGAATCGAATCATTCCATCATTTATATAGGCAAATAAGACCTCACTATAACAGGGTAAGCTCAGTGGGGGTCTTGCTCTGCCCAACTTGATGTTTTACTATTGAGCAGCCAACATTCAAAAGTATGCCTATTGGCTGAATGATCCTCAAGCTACTTGGTGTTGCCTTGAGGCTCAATCATGTTTCTCTTCCTCACTTTCAGTACTATTATTTTCGTCCCTTCCTGTTTCCCTGTTACAATTTACAGACAACCCTGTTGTAACTGCCTCTCTAAAAATATGGTATCAATTCTGGCGTCACTTCAATCAGAAAGTGTGAGATGGTCGAGAGTTTACGCCAGTGTCCTGTTATATTTTAGATAGCAAGGAGCAGACGGCTGAGTTTATTAAATTCCACCGAGACAGCGGTTACGCAGATCTGAAGGCTAGACCGTCACATTTCACAGCCTCACACTTCCGGCCTTCTCGGTCTTCGGAGAACCCGGCCCACGTAGACTGTGAAGGCCGGGTCCTGAGGAGGATGGGGCTTCTGAATTGGGACACAGCTAATGTCTCTGGACTGAACCATTAATGAAGCTGTGATGTTATTTTTTTGGGGGGGGACTTTATTTTCAAATAACAGACCACATTCATTCCGAGATGGCTACCAAAATACCAGCTAAAGATGAATGACACTGAACCTTTAGCAAACTTCTTACTGGTATTTTCATTTATGAGAGTTTGTAAATAACAATTAAACAGGAAGTCCTGGACCAGAGGAGATTCTGGAGAAACAGAAACATGAAACAATGGTTCTGACATTCCTCCCAGTCTAACCCACAGCTCTTATACAGAGTTGGTCTTGGTTTTAACCAGCTGCAAGACCAGAGTCTGGAGCTCCTTCAGCTCTGCTCGCAAGGCCTGAAGCTCCTGGTTCTGCTTCTGTAGGATTTGGCTACATTTGTCTTTGTTGTCCTGGTTCTGATTCTGTTTATCATGGTCCTCTTGAAGATCCTGGCTCTGCTGGCACTTATTCCTCTGGGTCTCCTGCTGGTTCTGCTGGTCCTGGTCCATCTGGACTCTGAATGAGAATCCACATTAGAGAAGCTGAATGAATAAGAATTGTGTGTCAGTAGTGATGGAGTTCTGCTAATCTCACCGTGGACCTCCTGTGGTCTCCGCCTCCCGCTGCAGGACCAAGAACTGGTCTAGAACCTCCTGCAGACACACAGATACCATGAGAACCTGAAGCACAGGACTTTAGATCAGAATTTGTTCTTCAGAAACGCACTTTGATCTGCACTGTAATTCGTCCCATCTCATCATGGTAATGCAAGTTTGTTGTGATGCCATCATCAGAGGGTTCGACCAATGGCGAGCAGTGGTTGGAGATGTACTGGTTGTCGTAGAAATGACGCAGGAGGGGCATGGATTCCTCCACCTGCAGGATGACAGCGGCCTGCTGCATCATAGCATTGGCCTGTGAGTTATCGTGAACCCTACAGCACATAGACACACACACTTGTTCTCTCATTTTAAATAAAGTCAAGATGTGATTTTTTAAAATATATTGTTGTACATAATCCTCTTAAGAATGACTGGGGCATTGTGACATTTTTAACATGAAATGAGGCGACAGAATGTTTGGAATTAGTGGATTTTACTGAGACATAAAGCAGAGAAATCAAATGTATCTTCCTAAAATGTGGCGTTGTTGCTTTGGCTCATTATCCCTCTGCACTTGGAAGTGCTGCAGTAGTCTGAATGTGAGCAGAGAGTGTTGACGTGTACACCTCACAGATCATCCTGCTGCTTCTATCAGCAGTTACATTATCAAGAAACACAAAGACTTCTGGAACAATGTCCTTCAGACAGATGAGACCAAAGTGTAGATGTGTGTCCAAAATGCACAGCAGCATGTTTACCTCATAGCAGCTGTCAGCTGGTGGTGCACACATGATGATCCAAGCACTGTCCTTAGAAAATGTGGTTTTCACCATTTCTTCCCGCACAAAACGTAAGATAGTATTTAGAAAGTTGTATTGCATGTGTGTTGTTGCTGCATGTGTTTGATTGAGTAATTTCTGTAACTGTGAGACACTTGCTGCAGCCAATCTTGGCCAGGTCTCCCTTGAAGAAGAGTTTTTAACTCTCAATGGGATCTTCCAGGTTAAATAAAGGTTAAAAAATAAATAAATAAATAAATAAAATAAAATGGAAAACTGGCATATAGTTTGAAGTCTTGAACACAAGCTGAAATGGAGACTCAGCATGGCTGCAGCTCGTAGCTATGTCCGCTTAAATCGGTCACGTGATTCGGGGGTGCGGCGCGTGTCGACCCCAGCGGGTTAATAACACTCATGTTCATTCCATTTCCAGAGTGTAACAACCAACCGCCTGTGCTGAAATCTGAAAATGTCCACGTATTGATTCAAAATGATTGTGTGGGACAATTGTCAGCATCGGTTGCTACTGACAACAAGAAATAAAGCCAGTCCGTGCTATGGGCTGAACCACTTTTTAGTGGTGTGTGTGTGTGTGTGTGTTTGTGTGGAGGAGGGGAGGTAACACTATGCAATATATTTAGTTTTAGAATTTATATTGAGTGTTAATTGCAGCCAGGCTCAAAGTCCAAACACTAGCTTATTATTTTAAATAAACAGCATTGTGATAAGAAAACTAGGGTGGCTCTAGGATTATGCCACCCCCGTAGATCTGCCCCTGCTACTCTCACCAGCAGCTGTTTATAACAAGCTGAAATGATTATTGACTTCAGCTTGTTGGTGCAACAGTCCCGGTTTCTGCCCCCCAACATAAAGTTTTATCAAACGCAGGTGTGACCTCTGACCTCTGGAAGGTATCAGTCAGCAGGGCAATCAGCAGGTTAACACACAGGATTGAAGACGCTGCCAGAAACGTCCCACACAGCACAGGAGCCATGACATCATCCACAGCCACCATGGCAGCGTACTCGTACTCGTCCACCAGAGTGATCCGATACAGACTGTACAGCAGGCCCAGGACAGACTGCATGCTGGGAACTGAAGCCATCCCTGGGGGGCAGGGTTAACTTACTGTTATCATGATGTCATCAACTACCAACACACCAACCTACTCCCACACACACAGACCTCCGAACATGATCCAGAAGCTGCAGGCATACGGGATGAAGATCTCCGCGTAGAGGAACAGGAAACGCATCACATCCCCAACAATCTTCCCCAACATGACGATGAACGGCCCCATCAGCCTGCAAGTACACACTAAACTTTATCTGTGCAATAGCCATACGGTTCTGCAGTAGACTGTAGCTTTTCAGTACCTGAAGCCTCTGACGTGTTTCATGAGTCGCAACCACAGGAAGACAATGGTGATGGAGAACATACGCAAACTCATGGTGTTAAGAATGGTGGACGGTCCAATCACATCGGCCACATGGACGCTGAACGATGCAGTCAGCAGAAAGTACACCAGCCAATCAAAGACATTCCTGAAGTCAGAGTGTTGCTTTGTGATTTAAAAAAGTTTTAAATAAAAATTTCATGAATATAACGTCTGAAAAAGCAAATATGCATCTGTATAAACTTCAGAAAAATCACACAAACCCATCAGCAGGATCCAACAAGACGACATCTTCAGATATTAAAAAATGAATTAATACAACAGAGAGTTGAGGTTTCTTTAAATTTTGGGAAAGAATAAAGAAACTTTACAAAAGTCAGTTGTGAAAATCCAGTTAATCTAATGAAGAGAAAAAAAACGAAAAGACAAGGACTCAAAATGTAAAATGAAGCACACAGCAGCCAAATGGGTGAGAACACTGACGAGCAGACAGATACCTGGAGAGAACAACATGGGCACAAGTGGAGCTGGGGTGCCGTGGGTGTAGTGAAACTTCCTGTTGGTGTAAAGAACTCACAGAGGGGTTTGTGTGTCCCAAGGATCCTAGGGGCTATGTTGTCAAGGGGCTTTTGGCCCCTGGTATGGTCTCCCATGACAACTTAGTCCTGATTAGTCCAAATTAGCCCTTTAACAACCTCCGTCTGATTTCTAACCTAACTTTCATTTCTAAAACACTTGAAAAAACGGTTGCAGCTCAACTTCATTCACACCTGCTTAATAATAACATTTACAAGAGATTTCTGGTTTTCGTTCATGTCACAGAAACTGCTTTACGTAAAGTTACTAATGATCTTCTTCTCGGAGCTGACTCTGGTCTTCTCAACATTCTCGTCCTTTTGGATCTGAGCTCAGCCTTCGACACCATCTCTCACTCCATCCTTCTAAACAGACTTTCCTCTCTCGGCATTTCTGACACACCCCTAGCCTGTTTCCAATCATATCTCCGTGTCCCAGTTTATTCAGCTGAAATCATTCCACTCTCATCCATTCCTGGTCACTTCTGGTGTACCCCAAGCCTCAGTCTTAGGCCCTCTTCTCTTCATAATTTACATCCTCCCTCTAGGTACCATTTTCCACAAATTTGATCTTCACTTTTTTGCTGAGGTGAATCAGGCCTGATTCCTCCCTCCCACCTTCTTTCCCTACAGAATGCCTATCTGAACTAAAATCCTGGTTCAGCTCTAATTTTCTTAAGCTCAATGAGGATAAAACTGAAATACTCCTTATTGGCACTGAATCCAACCTAGTGAAGGCTAATCATTTCTCTCTCACTATCGATAACTCCACAGTTTTCCCTTCTCCTCAGGTTAAGAGCCTTGGTGTCATCCTAGACAGTTCACTATCCTTTAACTCTCCCATCAGTAATCTCACCTGTTCTGCCTGTTTCCATCTACACAACATTAACAGGTTACGTCCTTCTCTTTCCACCCAGTCTATGTCCATTCTTGTCCACAGTCTCGTTACCTCCCGCCTTGACTGTTGTAATTCTCTCTTTCATGGTCTCCCCCAAAAATCCCTCCATCAGCTTCAACTGGTTCTGAACTCTGCTGCTCGCATTATCACCAGAACCCCTCCTACCAGCACATCACCCTGTTCTTCAGGAACTTCACTGGCTCACAGTGAAATTCTGGATAATGTACAAACTTCTTCTGCTCACCTTCAAGGCCATTCATAACCTCGCACCTCCTTACCTTTCTAACCTGTTATGCACTACCTTTTCTGCCCGCTCACTTCGATCTTCTTCTTCTATCCAGCTTGCTGTGCCTTCCTTCCGCCTCACCACCATAGCAGAGCTGCTCTGCTCTCAGGCTGTGGAGCTCTCTGCCCCCACATATAAGAAACATTGCTTCTCTCCCCCAGTTTAAATCTCAACTCAAAACCCATCTGTTCAAATCTGCAAGTTCACTGTGAACCCACTGTTTGTTAATTTTATCTTGTGCTTTTGTTCTATTGTTCTTCATTTTGTCTTTGTTCTATTATGTGTTTTATTCTATTGTTAAGTTTCCTTGGGTGTCTTGAAAGGCGCTTCATAAATAAAATTTATTATTATCATTATAAATTTATTGAGTGGGACTTATTTGTCCCACTTAGTCCTCCTTTGCCTGGTGAGGGACCAGGTATGTATGTTGGGGTTTCTCCCAGTGGATGAGAGGATTTCTTCCCTGTGCCTTTGGGTTGGGGAACAGGTCCTGACTGTTGTCTGCGCTTATGCGCCAAATGATGGTTTAGCCTTATTGGTGTCCCTGAGTGCTCCACCTGGGGACTCTATTGTCCTACTGGAAGACTTCAGAGCAGTGTTTTGTTGTTGGATTTCTGTGCAAACAGTTTGTCCATAACAAATACCATGTTCGAAGGGTGTCCCCTAGTGCAGAAGACTGAGAAGAGGATCGCCACAGGGCTGTGTGCTTAGTGCACTGCTGTTCACCCTGCTAACACATGCCTGGTGGACTGGTATCAGAATAACAACCTGTCTCTAAATGCTCAGAAGACTAAAGAGATGGTTGTTAACTTCAGGAAGAGCTCAATGGTCCACACCCCACTGCACATCAACGGGTCTGCTGCTGAGATGGTCAACAGTGTGAAGTTCCTGGGTGTGCACATATCAGCTGACCTCTCCTGGAACCTGAACACCACCACCATCATGAAGAAAGCCCAACAACGTCTTCACTTTCTTAGGAAACTGAAGAAGGCCAGTCTCCCTCCTCTAGGGATGGGTATCGAAACCCGGTTCTTGTTGAGAACCGGTTCCCACTGTTTCAACTCCTTGGAATTGTTTGCCATTTTTGCAAACGATTCCCTTATCGATTCCAGTCGCCCCGAATGACGTCATCACGTTGCGGAGCGTCATATACCTGGCAGGAAACATGGTACCTAAGCGGCTCAAACGCTCAAAAGTTTGATTATACTTTACGAGAACGGATGACATCAGGGCAACTTGCAATACTTGCAAAGTAGATATTTAATTTAAGGGAGGAAACACTACGAATATGCAAAAATAAAATAATCAACTAACAGTGCATATTATGTTAGCGCGATCTGCCTTATTACAAAACCTGCCATTACTGTGCGTTTAGGTGACCGTGATGAGAGACAGAGTCTGGCTCAGATGCTGGCAGTTCTCGCTGCAGTCTGCCGGTAGCGTCTCCTTTCAGGCCAGGATAGACGAATGTCACCGAGCAGTGACTCAGTTTGTGGTCAAAGGCTTGCACCCATTTGCCACAGCAGATGCCCCAATTTTCGGTAAGTGAATGTGTTTAATTGTAGGCAGGGACATTACTGGATATTCTTGTGTATTTAATTAAAAACTTAACGACCAGACACTGCAAGAGCTTCTTCCCCCAAGCAGGCAAAGCCCTCATCTCACTACCACAAAAGGACTGATAAACACAAACACCCTTATAAATACCTTACAATACTCATCAGACTCAAAGACTCAAACTCAAACTTACACAATCCACCTGGGAATAATATGCCTGTTTGCACACTCAGTCACATAGTGACTGAACACACATCTAAATTATACTACATTTGCACATTTTGCACGTGTCTTTGTCATGTCTCGTCTGTAAAATCCTGACAATAACTTGAACCTGGTATTCAATACCGCTGCACAATCCACTTTGTATTGTCTCTGTCCTGTCTTTCTTTATCATACAGCTAGTATTGTATAGTTAGTAATTAGTACCTTAATTACCTTACCTTAATTTTACCGAAATTTAGCACGTTATTTATTTGTAAATCCCAGTTTTATATCTCTTGGAGATATATCTTTTATATACTTATAAATGCACCATGGGGGGCTTGGGGTGAAACAGTATACTGTGTATACTGTTGTATTGACAATAAAGCTCTTGAATCTTGAATTGAATCTTGAATCTGGGCTTCTCTGCTTAGGCTGCCCCCGCTACCCATGCCCCGAATAAGTGAATGAAGAAGAAGTGGATGGATGAAGAAAAATTGCTGTGATAAAGAAGGAAATCTGTCAGCACAACTCTTTAAACTATAAGAAATAAATGAGTGAAATTACAGAAAAAGTTCTGCCAGCTCATTGCGCACACTGTTCAGATTTTTTTTAACTATACAGACTTGTGCTCTTTATGATTATTGCAGAAAGTGAAAAACAGAAACTATTCTGTCATTTAATGGTTTATGGCTTCATGACTTTGTGTTGGCCATAAGGGAGGTTTTTATCAGTAGGAAAAGCTGT
This sequence comes from Perissodus microlepis, assembly GCF_051167445.1. Taxonomy (NCBI): domain Eukaryota; kingdom Metazoa; phylum Chordata; class Actinopteri; order Cichliformes; family Cichlidae; genus Perissodus; species Perissodus microlepis. The sequence continues at coordinate 1,447,948 of NC_140473.1, read as the reverse complement.
AAAACTTATTGAAACACAGTTAAAAGTCCAACATTCCTGCTTGTGCTTATTTACGGAGAGCAGCAGATTAAACAAATTAAGAATTATAAATTATAATTATATTATGAATGGCTAGAAGCGCACAATCAGGCCTGTGAGACTCATTCAGACACCAAGCCATGGCTCTGTGCTACATGCACACATTTCTGCATCGCTGCCATTCAAACACACTTTGTGTATAGTTTATTTTTTTGTAATATTCAATACTGAACTGCACATTTATTCTCTTTCAAGGAAGCAATTTTCTGTTTATCCAGCTGCTAATTTAAAAAAATGATGCACTCAGCTTCTCATTCTCAACAATCACGAAAGTACAGCCAGATGCTCTTTTGACGTTTTCACTCTTTTCTCTTATCCACCCCCTGCTCAGCTGATGATGAATTTCTTCCTTTTTCATTGATCCATGCAAATGATCATTTAAAGATCACACCAAACATATTTTAACCTTTTCTGAGCTTTTTCTCTGCCTCCTTCAGTGGATTAATGTGGACTGATACTAGATACTAGATACTAGAGCTGAACTTGATTTCTCTGCATTATACTTTTGATGGTGGGGGTTTCAATGTCCTGATTTCTTGCTGTGATATTGATCTGCACACCTGATGTCCATCGTGATGCAGATACTCTTTCTGATTGCTCTGACCATGCATTCACACTGGGACATAGTGAAGCTAAAATGTAATAAAGTGATTGTTTCACACATGATTACATTTGGTTTTTGTTCTGTGTGTGTGTGTGTGTGTGTGTGTGTGTCAGTACCACAGGTCCCGGCAGTAGCTTCCTCTCTTCCTGTCAACCAGTTTGAACTGGTTTAGTAGAAACTCTCTCTCCTGCAAACACAACATACACCTGAAACATCTGATATTTCCTGTTCCTGTCCACCACATCATCCTGATTCCTACCTGTGGCCACATGGGATGTGAGCAGCTCAGGTCACTCTGGAGACGATGCTTCGCCAACTGCTGCCAGAGGTGGAGCTTTTTCCTTGAGCGCAGGATGTCCCGCACATCCCTTAGCACTTCCTCTAGGGTCAACAGGAGCGCCAAGACCACAAAGAGGACACGCCACCAGTCCTGAGACAGACAGGTGTAACATAAATGTTAGAGTAACGCATGTGAGAGACACACAGGTGACACATAGATAGATAGGTTAGGTGTGACAGACAGGTTACCTCGGGGAGGACATAACGATCAGGTGAGTCTTGGTGGACAGACACTGAGATAGCGACAGTCGTCCAGGAAACATTAAACAGGAAGTTAAGGATAAGGAGAAGCCATGCCCCAAACCTGTCAGCAGGACAGACAGACATGCAGGTAGAAAAGTGTCCTATCACCTGACATAACCGTCAGTCAGAGAGACTTTACCTGCCGTAGAGATTCCATTTGACGTGGATCAGTTTGAGGAAGACGGGATTCATGATGAGATCAAGTTTCTCCTCCTGAATCACCATCTGCAGCTGGAACAGATACAGGTACAGCTGATGTCCGACTGCATTTATAGCACGTAAAATAAAATACTCTGTGCACTGATGCCATCAAACAAAAATAACCTGCGCTGGTTCTTAAGCTCCGTCAAGCAGTGCTGTGCAAAAGTCTTGAGCCATCGCTTATGTATTTGTTTTGTTCCTCTTTGGACATTGGCTGCTTTCCACTCATGTTCAGTACAGTCCTTGTACCTGACCATTTTCACTGGATGGTTTTGGTTATTGACCCTCTGAACTCTGACCCATGAATTATTCAAGCAATGACTCCTAGCCCGAGGATGAACGAGAATTGTGTTGACACATACTAGAAGCCGTTTTAAGTAGTGTAGTGGTAGTGGCTCTACTCCAGGCTCCTGCCCTGTTGTAAGGCTGAGCCCAGATCCTCTGCAGAGGAAGCTTGTTTCTGCTTCATGTATCTTCAGTCTTATACTTTTGGTCACTAAGCACAGCTTGTGAGCTAGTGATGTGTCGGTCACGAGAGAAACGGCTCTTAGAGCTGGATCTTTGAAGTGAACAACGCGAGTCGGCTCCTTATTGGGAGCTGTGGGGTTTTTTTTCTTTCTCTCTCACTTTTTTCCGCTTCACTCCGCATGCAAGCCTTGTGCTTTGCGCTGGGAAGAGGGGCGGTAGTTACACTCGCAGTAGCACAGGATATATGATTTATTTATTACATTTTATGTGGAGTGAATAAATAAAAGTATATTTACGGTGGCCCCTAGAGAAAAAGCAAGTACAAACAACAAAACACGTACAAACTCAGAAGCACGTACAAACTCCGAAGCACGTACAAGCTCCAAAACACGTACGGACTCCAAAACACGTACAAACTCAGAAGCACGTACAAACTCCGAAGCACGTACAAGCTCCAAAACACGTACGGACTCCAAAACACGTACGAACTCCAAAACACGCAAAAACTCCAAAACACGTACGGACTCCAAAACACGTACGGACTCCAAAACACGTACGGACTCCAAAACACATACGAACTCCAAAACACGTACAAACTCAGAAGCACGTACAAGCTCCAAAACACGTACGGACTCCAAAACACGTACGAACTCCAAAACACGCAAAAACTCCAAAACACGCAAAAACTCAGAAGCACGTACAAACTCAGAAGCACGTACAAACTCCGAAGCACGTACAAACTCCAAAACACGTACGGACTCCAAAACACGTACGAACTCCAAAACACGCAAAAACTCCAAAACACGCAAAAACTCAGAAGCACGTACAAACTCCGAAGCACGTACAAACTCCAAAACATGTACGGACTCCAAAACACGTATGAACTCCAAAACACGTAAAAACTCAGAAGCACGTACAAACTCCGAAGCACATACAAAACACAACATAAGTGCTCCAGGATGCAGCGCAGTGTTGAGCTTTTGTTACCTAGTGGCTACATAAGCCAAGAAATACCAATGACCGGATTTGGTGTGTGGTAGTAACAGGTAAATGAACTTTTTTTTTAAATTATTTGAATATATATGAGTGCTTGTGTATAAATTAGAGATGGCACGATACCACTTTTTTATGTCCGATACCGATATCATAAATTTGGATATCTGCCGATACCGATATGAATCTGATATAGTGTTTTTTTTAATCAATAAAACTGTTTTTTTAATATCTTGCTGCATTTTGTATAAGTTCATACTCAAATTTAAATAAACAACAACACTAATACTATTCTGTTATACCTGTATGTAAAAAATACACTGCACCCAAAATATTTCATAGTTCAGCAAAACTGATCAATCTAATAAACTTAAACCTACTCCATCCTTCCTATTCTGGTATTTTAAAGAGTACTTAGCAGAAATATTAAGCAACCTAACTAATAGGGTTCCAACTCCCAGCAAAAAAAATAGGGAACCACCCCCCACCCTCCACCTCATGATGCTTAATCGATGTAATCACCTTTAATTTGATGCAGTGTGGAAAAAAAATGCACAGAAATCAATTATTTTTCAAGAATAATTAAATAGATTCAACATCTTTCTTCAACAGAACTGCAGACTGCACAGATGGTACCTTCCCAAAGGAAAAAGTACTATAGCTTACTAGGGTATATTAGACTTAACAGTTACTATATACAGTAATGGACTTCTATACATTTTAGATCAGATTAAAACTTTGGGTGTAAGATTCAGATAAATATTTATTAAAAGCTTGACATTTTAAATGAGAATAAGAAAGAAAAGTATGTCTTTGTCAGAGATGGGCAGTTACTGTAATCTGATTACTTTTTTCAAGTAACGAGTAAAGTAAGGGATTACTATTGCAAAAACGGTAATTAGATTACCGTTACTTTCCCGTAGGAACGCTGCGTTACTGCGTTACTAAAACCGTGATTTTTTTGCGAGAATGTCTCATGACAGTGACGTAAGCAAGTGCAACGTTCATGACAACAGCTGTGTGCAGATCAACAATGGATCAGTATGACCGTGCAGCGTTTAAAGCGTGGAAGTACTGACCTTACTTTGAGTTTGATTCCATAAAAAGTGACAAAAACATTAGTGTCCGTTGTGCGTGGGAAGAAAACTTCTTTTTACAGCGAAAAAACCCCTAAACAAGCTCCGAGTGCGCAACAACGTAATGGGAAACTCACAGAGAAACTCGCGGATTCTTCCACTGACCACTGCGGCACACCTGCACCAGGGTAAACCTCCGCCTAACCCACTCCTGCTTTACAGGTGAAAATAGAGCAACAGGACAGCTAGTCTTTGATTTTATTTATTTTCTGCTGTGTTTTACTTGCATCTATTTGAAAGACTGAGTGTAAACACAAAAAATATTTTATTTTATGTGCTGGAATGTGCAGAAAATAGGTTTAAATGTTAAACTGATTTCTTCAAGTCAGAGAATGTTGCAGATAATTTCATTTTTGCTTGATGCATAAAGTTAAAAGATTAAAACTGATAAAACAAGTTTAAAAAAAAGAGACTTTTCCATTTGATTACATTTTGTATGATGGATTATGCAGAAAAAGTAGAACTGGGCTGAAAGATCTATCACTTTATCACCTATTCAGGTTGTAAATCGTGTTTTTAAAAAGTAACTAAGTAACTAAGTAATTAATTACTTTTGAAAATAAGTAATCAGTAAAGTAACTGGATTACTTTCTGGGGGAAGTAATCAGTAATTAGTTACTGATTACTTTTTTCAAGTAACTTGACCAACACTGGTCTTTGTGCCCCCATTTTCCCTGTTCATGCCCTATCGGCCCCCCTGGCTAAACTTTGCTAGATCCGCCCCTGCACAGTTACCAGCCGTCAGCTGCGTAGAAAAAGATCCTGGTGTAGAAAGTAATATTAAATAAATTCTAACAACAGCTTATCAAGCTTAAACGTGCTGCTGTTGTTCAGCCGCTGGTTTCCAATTTCTGGTGCAAAGTGGGCCAAAAACAAACAAGAGAGACGGACTCACGACAGAAAAGCCGATCAGCTGATCATTGATCAGTTTCATGATTGAAGTAGCAGCAAGAAGAGGCAGTCGCTCCATATATCGGTTGTTAAGCTTAACGTGGGAATGCTTTACAAACATTCAGAGATGAACTTACACACTTGCTTTACTTCTCTCTGGGATCACTTCCTCGGAGATGAAATGCCGGTTTGGTAGCGAGGCTACGAATACACACAGCCGTTCTATCACGTGACACATACTGCTGCAACGTGCTACGGTTATGAGGCGAGTTATGCCGTGTCGCAAGTTTTGTGAGGTGCTTTTTTTGATATTTAATGGATTGGATTACATTTTTTATTTCTCTCCGATATCCGATCCAGTAATTTACGTCAGTATCGGACCAATACCGTCCATCTCTAGTATAAATACACAAACAATACACATATGCTTTCAATTGTGTAATTTAAGTGATCTAGGTAGCTCTGTTTTGGAATTTCAGTTAACGCTAGAAATGTGTTTTGGCGTTTGTATGTGTTTTGTCTCTAGGGGCTACCGTATAAATTTATGTATAAACATATATACATAAAACCACTTTTTTTTTTTACATTAGTAATTCCTTTTGTGCATAATTTTATATTATTGTTAATAATAAATTAATTAAAGCAACAAAACAACCTGAAGAGCCGGTTGGGAGCCGAAAGAGCCGGCTCTTTTTAGTGAGCCGAACCGAAAGAGCCGGTTCTCCAAAAAGAGCCGGAAATCCCATCACTATTGTGAGTGTAGATGAGGGTGGGAGTAGATCAGCTGGTAAATGGACACCTTTGGTTTCACCAAAGCTACAGTGTCGCTGCAGTAATGTTGCTAAACTGTGTGTCGACATGTGTCTGCCCTCACTTAAACAAGAACCCAACATACTTAAACTCCTCCACTTTGTCCCTGTTCTGGAGTACGGCCTCCACCCTTTTCCTATTGAGGACCATGACCTCAAACCTGAGGCGTTCTCTTTTCTGCCACTTCACGCTCGGCAGTGAACCATCAGGATAGCTCAATGAGGCTAAAATAACCGCATCAACACAAAAAGCAGAGCGGTGATCCCGAGGCCACAGAGTAGATGTGTACCCGCACCGTCATACATCCTTCAGAGGACGAGGAGTTGATCCAAAGAGCTGTTTAGAACTTCAGACAGGCACTTAGTGAAGGAACCTGACTCAGTCATGTAGACGCCCAACTCCCAGTAAACATCTGCATCATCATCATTTATTTTTTTCTACAGTTTTATCCTAATTTTAGTTTAAGAGGACACTAATTCATGAGTAATATTATAGGATGCCTTGTTAAATCATGGGGATCCCTCCGGACAAGATGATTTTTTTTCTTTAAATGTAGCTCAGGTGGTGCTAATGGGGATGCCGAGGTTTGAATCCCTTCACTTACTGTTGAAACTTACCGGAGACATTGGCTCACCGACCCACACACCTACAGACAGACAGACAGACAGAGGGGTGTTAGGCAAGACCAGCAGCTGTAATATCAACACTACTGCAGAAGTACTGCTGCAGCTGTGAGGCTGCTGTACGCCAGACTGCACACTGTAGTATCACCTGACAGCTGGTCCTCAGGTGAGTGTAGTTCTGGTTCCAGCAGGTTCAGGTAGTAGTAGTGCTGCCTGGTCATTCGGTCGAATACATGGAACTGACTGAGAGCCAGCTGAGCCTAAACACAACCACATGTTACATAACAATGTCTGTGAACGAATCACAGCTGTGTTGTTTTTATGTGGGACGTTATACCACTGGGCTCATCCGGCCAATCAGAGCTGTTATACAGAACTGTCCATCAGAGTCCTTCAGCCCCGCCTCCGCCCCGAGCTCTAACAGCACACGAGCTGCATCACTACGCTCTGAAGACACAAAGAGATGATTACAATCAGACAGTGGGAAGGAAAAACTTCCTCTTGACAGGAAGACACCTCTGGCAGAACCAGGCTCAGGAAGGGGCGGGGCCATCTGGAGGTTAACAGAGGAAGACGCAACAAAGAAGTGCTGTGGAAGAGAGCCAGGGGTTAATAACAACGAATAATCAAATGCAACGAAGTAAATAAGTGAAAAGCTGACTGAAGAAGAAACACCCAGTGCATCATGGGAATCCCCAGCAGCCTACGTCTATTGCAGCATAACTAAGGGAGGATTCAGGGTCACCTGGTCCAGCCCTAACTATATGCTTTAGCAAAAAGGAAAGTTTTAAGCCTAATCTTAAAAGTAGAGATAGTGTCTGTCTCTGAAATATCTTATTATGGAAAAGTTAGACATATTTTCCTAGTTTAATTGGTAAGGATATGGTTTCTTTTTAGACAAAAATTACGAAAAAATGTTCACAAACAAAGTTTTTTTTTTATTTTCTTGAAAATCGATTTTTGCAGTGCAGTTTTTTCTTGTACAGACTTTTAAAAACATGGACAGGAAAATGGTCCAGTAGCTAGCACCACTCCCTCCATCAAGAAGGTTCTGAGTTCAACTCCAGCATCTGCCTTGTGCCTCCCCCTCTGGGTTCTCTCCCACAGTCCAAAGACCGAAGTTAATCGCTTATTCCAAATTGTCCACAGGCAAGGCTGTTAGCCCTGTGACAGATTGGTGACCAGAAGATCCTTCCTCTCAAAGTGAAAAAGAAACAACACTGAAAGCATTACTGACGGGTTTGTTTTCAGTTGATCTGACTTCAAACATACTTCATTTCTCACTTGTCTACATAATTTTTCTTATTTCAAGAAATCTTATTGAGTGTAATTATCTTATTTTACTTATTATAGTCAGGATCTTCTTAAAGTCAATTATTATTTTTCCTTATTTCTAAACAGGCAATTTTTGCAGTGTGTGTCAGTGGTACCTGCGTTAGCGGCGAGCTGCAGTGGTGTCCTGCGTTTGTAGTCGGTGCAGCCGATGGAGGCTCCGGCCTGCAGCAGAAGCCTGATCGAACCGACGGCATCATTCTTCGCAGCGTAGTGAAGCGGGGTCTGCTTGTCCAGAAAGGTGCGAGCCTCCGGATCAGCTGATCATAACACACATGCAGTCACGTGACTCTATCACATGACTTCCCATCACACACTGTTCATGCTATAGTGTCCACAGACCTTTTCGGTCCAGCAGGAACTGCACCATGTCCTGATAGTCCAGCGCCGAGGCCACATGCAGCGCAGTGACTCCAAACTGATCCGGCCGCAGGAGGTCTGAGCCCCGGTCTAGGAAGAACCGCATCACATCCACGCTCCACGCTCTGGAGATCTGAACACACACGTACCTGCATTAGTTCTCTGCAGACACACACCTGTACCACACAGACACAGCACAAGCTCTCCAGAAGCTCTCAGTGACCGTCCTGCAGGTGTGTGAACAAACGGCTAACAGGGCAGAAGTGACTTCCCGTGTGACCTCGTGCAGGACGGTCTGTCCATATCTGTCTGAGGCGTTCGGATCAGCTCCGTCTGAGATCGCCCGGTCCAGAAGCTGAAGATCCACCTGAACAAACACACAAACATGAACACAAACAGAGGAAAACAAAAATGGTTTGATTTTATACGGACACTTCTCACTGATTGTTACCTGGTCAGTGTCCTGGTTGGTTGCAGCCAGATGTCTGAAGTGATCGAGCAGTTTTTTGTTGAGTTGTTGGTTTTTGTTGATGTTGTCTATTTTGTCCCTCTGCTCTTTGTCATCTTCATCATCCTCAGCCAGACCACAGTATTTGACCTCCACCTGAAATCCTGAAAAAGAAGCTTTGATGAAGACCAAACTCAGACTTGTTGCAACGACTGAGCTCAACTGGACTTACCTGTAAGCTTTCTTCTTTTCTGCCTCCAGCGACCTCTGTAATAAGACACCCACCAAGCTGCTGCTGACACAGAGGACCTGGATCCCTGTGGACACCCTGATTCCTGAGGACAAGTAGATACCTGAGGACACCTGGATACACTGTTTTTTCAGCTAAATTCTGTTAAAGACACCCACCAAGCAATCGAATAAAGTTTTTTATGAGTACAAATATTTTTAAGTATTGAGGAGTTAAGCTCCAGCTGGCTGCATATGAGGAAAATCCCACTCACCTGGACGGTTCTTCCTGTCATGTCCTCCAGCTCCAGTCCAGTATTACATAGACCCCCCTGGGCTCCTCTCTTCATCCTGCTTCTGTTAAAGCTGATGGACCTCTGAGCTCTCTGCTGGTTTCAGTTGACGAAAACAAACCTTTAAAGTCAGCTGATGGTGACGTGTTGCAGCTCAAAGGTTTATGGTTTATCTTATCAGTGGGTGGAGATTGTTCCACCTCGGTCCACGTTCAGGTGTTGACCCAAGGTTCAAGCAGACGAGTATGATATATGGTATGTTTGAGTTTTGCTTCTTTGTTAGTAGAAAAAAACAAAAGCTGTACAAATTCTTTGTTTTCCTGTTTAGTCACATGATGAATCTGAGCTGTCTCCTAAACTTCAATGATGTGCTCGCCATCGGTCCCAACACGAGGACCAGATTCAGAGCGTGAATGAACTCATTTTAATACAAAAAGCATCTGTGCAAACTCATAAAGGGCTTCATATATAGTTAGAGCTTTATTTCTCTTTCACTCTTTCTCACACACACACACGCCAACTTCAAATCAACAAGACTTCAGCAGGGACCAAACAAAGCCAACTGATGTGACCTCTGCATGAGCCTAAAGTTGCTCAGAAATCCCAAGAAGTTGATTCTGTTCATCTGGACGTTTTCAGTGTGAGAAACGTTTCGTCATCACGTCACCTTCTTGATCAGTGGTTGTTGATCAATGGTCATGACAGTTTGCATATCATAAACTGATATGCAAACCACTGTTCATTCAGTGGTGCTGGTTTCAGTCATTGTGTAAATGTCCTGTTTAAGGTTGGAAACCTGCAGTCAGCTGAGACTGAAGATGGCACCTTACGGTGGCCCCTAGAGACAAAACATGTACAAACTCCAAAACACTTACAAATTCCAAAGCACTTACAAACTCCAAAACATGTACAAAATCCAAAACACGTATAAAATCCAAAACACTTACAAAATCCAAAACACATGCAAACTCCAAAACACTTACAAAATACAAAATTCAATTCAATTCAATTTTATTTATATAGCACCAAATCACAACAAAAGTCGCCTCAAGGCGCTTTATATTGTACAGTAGATCGCACAATAATAGATACAGAGAAAAACCCAACAATCATATGACCCCCTATGAGCAAGCACTTTGGTGACAGTGGGAAGGAAAAACTCCCTTTTAACAGGAAGAAACCTCTGGCAGAACCAGGCTCAGGGAGGGGCGGGGCCATCTGCTGTGATTGGTTGGGGTGAGAGAAGGAAAACAGGATAAAGACATGCTGTGGAAGAGAGACAGAGATTAATAACAGATATGATTCAGTGCAGAGAGGTCTGTTAACACATAGTGAGTGAGAAAGGTGACTGGAAAGGAAAAACTCAATGCATCATGGGAATCCCCGGCAGCCTACGTCTATTGCAGCATAACTAAGGGAGGATTCAGGGTCACCTGGTCCAGCCCTAACTATATGCTTTAGCAAAAAAGGAAAGTTTGAAGCCTAATCTTAAAAGTAGAGATAGTTTCTGTCTCCCGAATCCAAACTGGAAGCTGGAAGTAGAGATAGTGGGGAGTCCGGTGATGTAGGCGGTCAAGATGGCAGCTTGAATGGGGAAGGTCCGTCGCAGCAGCAGCTAATTTGCATTAGACTTAGAGCATTACGCTACACAACACTTACAAAATATCACCTCAGGACAGTGGGAAGCTTGAAGACTCTTTGTGAAAGCTCAGAAATGCCAAGTCACCAACAAAAACTTACGCTTCGACGGCAAGAAGGCGCTAACAAGGAAACCTCGGCGAAAGCTAATGATGTGCACCCGCCCTCACCTCCAATGTCAGATACTATTCAGACTGCTACAACTGAACAAATGGCCAAAGACATTGCAAGTATTTACGTGCTACTTAAGGAAGAGAGCAAGCTGAATGCTATCCAAACTGCCACGAGGGCAGTAGAGGCTAAGCTAGCGGATATGGTTACCTGAATAAGCAACACTGAGTCTGGATTTCCTTGAGGATGCTAGCAGAGCGCTAAAGGAAAATCCTCCTGCTACTAGTGACGAGGTGAACGCTCTACGACAGAAATTAGACGACCTCGAAAACAGAGGATGGAGAAACAACCTGCGCTTCACCGGCTTTCCAGAGGGCTGCGAGGGTTTGGACGCTCTAGCATTCGTGCGCAACACGATCCCACAACTCCTGGAGGCCGACTTCCCGGGCGGGCTAGAGATTGACCGCGCACACCGCAGCCTGGCGAGACGCAAACCTGACGAGACGCAAACCTGACGAGACGCAAACCTGACGAGACGCAAACCTGACGGTCTTCCCCCGAGAGTCATCATCACCCGATTTCTGCGGTTCCAGGACAGGGAACGGATCGTGGAAGCTATGCGGAGGCTGGGACAGCTGAACTGGAACGGCCACCGCATTATGATCTTCCCTGACTACTCCAAACTTGTCACGGACAAACGAGCGGCATTTAATCCCTGTAAACGGCTGCTGCACGAAAGGAAGATAAAGTTCTCCCTACTGTTCCCACGGTGCTGGTGCTGAAAATGACGGAGGGCAGACGTGAGTTTACCGACCCAAAAAAAGCCCAGGACTACATTCTGTCTTTACCTTAACCTCCTAAGACCCGAACTCTTCCACGACATGCATTTTTAATTTCTCTTTGATATTTGGGCATATTGGGGCCCGATGAATGTAAAAACAAAGAATTACCAGTTTTTAAAAAACAAAGGTTTTAAGAAAAATAAGAGCCACATATGAGGATATTAATTTAAAATTTTGATAGAACAGTAGCAGTATAATGCCCTCGTAAGTGGATATCAGGCCCATGTAGAGCAAAATTGAGTATTTTAGTCTAAATAACCCAAAATGTGATGTCCACATATGTGGACGCCAGGTCCTAGGAGGTTAAGGGAGTTATTCACAGTCAGGGCATGGATTTAAACACTACCCTTTTTCTTTTCTTTTTTTTTTCTTCTTGCCCTAGCATTAATTAAGACGCTATACACGATATACTTTGCACCTCCAAACTGTTTAGTTTCAATATTATAGGGCTTCGCAGTTTTATTTTATTTATTCAGTTGTGCTACCATTGAGAATACGACACAATCTGCTTGAGAAGCTCACGAGGACTATTAAATTCCTCTTTTAGTATTTCAGTTGTTATGAAGCAATTTTTAATTTGTCAGGGGTCAGTTCTAACCAACCTGCATGGAGGTCTGTTCAGCTATCTAAGTCCCGGAATGACTGTTTTCCTCATATTACATCGACTTAATATGCTGCTGCTGCTGGCGACGGGTCCTAGTTATGACTGTTCGACTAGTTAGAGTCACGGACCATAAAGTTTATGTTTTGCTTTCTGGGGCTCATAGCCCACCTGAGGGTGACTAGTGTTCTCGGTTGCCCCAGACGTATCTGTTTAAATGTTTATCAGTTGTTATTTTTATTTACTTCCAAACCCCCCCCCATTTTTCTTACAGCCAGCCTTCCAAATATTGTCCACTCAGTACTGAACTCCTGGTTCTAATAATGTTACCCCACGGTTATATGTCTGACACGTATTGCATGATGGCGAATAAGCCAGAAAGGGCCCTTACTTTAATGACCTGGAATGTAAAAGGCCTTAACCACCCAATAAAAAAAAAAAAAGAAAATCATGACATTTATCCATCCATCCATTCGCGTCCGCTTATCCTTTTCAGGGTCGCGGGGGGCGCTGGAGCCTATCCCAGCTGTCATGGGGCGAGAGGCGGGGTACACCCTGGACAGGTCGCCAGTCTGTCGCAGGGCCAACACACAGAGACAGACAACCATTTGCATTCACATTCACTCGCACATTCACACCTATGGGCAATTTGGATTAACCAATTAACCTATCCCCACTAAGTGCATGTCTTTGGACTGTGGGAGGAAGCCGGAGTACCCGGAGAGAACCCACGCAAACACGGGGAGAACATGCAAACTCCACACAGAAAGACCCTGGCCTGATGGTGGAATTGAACTCAGGACCTTCTTGCTGTGCGGCAACAGTGCTAAACACCGTGCCACCGTGCTGCCATGACATTTATCAAATCAAAAAAAGTTGACATTGTCTTTCTTCAAGAGACTCACTTGTCTCCCCAAGAGTCAGATAAACTTTGCCGTGATTGGGTGGGTCAGGTATTTTTTTCGTGTGGCAGCAGTCAGAGTAGGGGTGTCGCAATTTTAATTCATAAGCAGTTACAGTTTACATGCTCCCGGATGGTTAAGGATGAAGATGGGCGGACATTACTACTCTTGGCTGAGATTCAAGGCCATAGGATGATTTTAAGCAATATCTATGCACCAAACATTGACGACCCCACCTTTTTTGGAAACTTGGAATGCAAAATTAGTGATATGGGCGACTACCCAATCCTGATAGGAGGGGACTTCAATTTGGTCATGGATGATATACTGGATCGAAGCACTCCCTCACAGCGACACTCTAGATCAGCTTTGGTCGCTATAAAAATGTGTAGGACCTTGGGTTTGGTAGACGTATGGAGAGTATTCAACCCATCCACAAGAGATTACACCTTTTATTGTCTGTGAAGTTTCTCAGTCATCCAGGTCATCATAGTCAAAGAAGCTTGGCAAGAAAAGCGTCTGGACTTCTTTAAGTTGCTTGAAGATGTTTCACCTCTCATCCGAGAAGCTTCTTCAGTTCTAAGGTCAAATGGTGGAGAGTCCCAGATTTAAACCTAGTTCAATTCAATTCAATTCAATTTTATTTATATAGCGCCAAATCACAACAAAAGTCGCCTCAAGGCGCTTCATAGATACAGAGAAAAACCCAACAATCATATGACCCCCTATGAGCAAGCACTTTGGCGACAGTGGGAAGGAAAAACTCCCTTTTAACAGGAAGAAACCTCCGGCAGAACCAGGCTCAGGGAGGGGCGGCCATCTGCTGCGACCGGTTGGGGTGAGAGAAGGAAGACAGGATAAAAGACATGCTGTGGAAGAGAGACAGAGGTTAATAACAGATATGATTCAATGCAGAGAGGTCTATTAATACATAGTGAGTGAGAAAGGTGACTGGAAAGGAAAAACTCAATGCATCATGGGAATCCCCCGGCAGCCTACGTCTATTGCAGCATAACTAAGGGAGGATTCAGGGTCACCTGGTCCAGCCCTAACTATATGCTTTAGCAAAAAGGAACGTTTTAAGCCTAATCTTAAAAGTAGAGATAGTTTCTGTCTCCCGAATCCAAACTGGAAGCTGGTTCCACAGAAGAGGGGCCTGAAAACTGAAGGCTCTGCCTCCCATTCTACTTTTAAATACTCTAGGAACAACAAGTAGGCCTGCAGAGCGAGAGCGAAGTGCTCTAATAGGGTGATATGGTACTACAAGGTCATTAAGATAAGATGGGGCCTGATTGTTTAAGACCTTGTATGTGAGGAGCAGGATTTTGAATTCAATTCTGGACTTAACAGGAAGCCAATGAAGGGAAGCCAAAACAGGAGAAATATGCTCTCTCCTTCTAGTCCCTGTCAGGACTCTTGCTGCAGCATTTTGGATTAGCTGAAGGCTTTTCAGTGAGTTTTTTGGACATCCTGATAATAATGAATTACAGTAGTCCAGCCTGGAAGTAATAAATGCATGAACTAGTTTTTCAGCGTCACTCTGAGACAGGATATTTCTAATTTTAGAGATGTTGCGCAAATGGAAGAAAGCAGTCTTACATATTTGTTTAATATGTGCGTTGAAGGACATGTCCTGGTCAAAAATGACTCCAAGGTTCCTCACAGCGTTACTGGAGGCCAAGGTAATGCCATCCAGAGTATGAATCTGGTTAGATACCATATTTCTAAGATTTTCAGGGCCGAGTACAATAACCTCAGTTTGATCTGAATTAAGAAGCAGAAAGTTAGCGGCCATCCAGGTCTTTATGTCTTTAAGACATTCCTGCAGTTTAACTAATTGGTGTGTGTTATCTGGTTTCATGGACAGATAGAGCTGGGTGTCATCTGCATAGCAGTGAAAATGTATGCTATGTCTTCTAATGATGCTGCCTAAGGGAAGCATGTATAATGTAAACAGAATTGGTCCTAGCACTGAACCCTGTGGAACTCCATAATTAACCTCAGTGTGTGAAGAGGACTCTCCATTTACATGCACAAATTGGAGTCTATTAGATAGATATGATACAAACCACTGCAGTGCAGTACCTGTAATACCTACAGCATGTTCTAATCGCTCTAATAGGATATTATGGTCGACAGTATCGAACGCTGCACTGAGGTCTAGCAGGACAAGCACAGAGATGAGTCCACTGTCAGAGGCCATAAGAAGATCATTTGTAACCTTCACTAAAGCTGTTTCTGTGCTGTGATGAGCTCTGAAACCTGACTGAAACTCTTCAAATAAACCATTCCTCTGCAGATGATCTGTTAGCTGTTTGACAACTACTCTTTCAAGGATTTTTGATATGAAAGGAAGGTTGGAGATTGGCCTATAATTAGCTAAGACTGCTGGGTCTAGAGATGGCTTTTTGAGTAAAGGTTTAACCACAGCCAGCTTGAAGGCCTGTGGTACATAGCCGACCATTAGAGATAGGTTGATCATATTTAAGATCGAAGAATTAATCAATGGCAGGACTTCTTTGAGCAGTTTTGTAGGAATGGGGTCTAAAAGACACGTTGATGGTTTGGAGGAAGTAATTATTGAAGTTAACTCAGAAAGATCAATTGGAGAAAAAGAGTCTAACTTAACATCAATGGTACTAAGAGTAGCTGTAGATAATATTACATCTGTGGGATGATTACTGGTAATTTTTTCTCTAATGATAAAAATTTTATTTGTGAAGAAGTTCATGAAGTCATTACTAGTTAACGTTAAAGGGATGGTTGGCTCAACAGAGCTCTGACTGTTTGTCAGCCTGGCTACAGAGCTGAAGAGAAACCTGGGGTTGTTCTTATTTTCTTCAATCAGTGATGAATAGTAAGATGTTCTGGCTTTGCGGAGGGCTTTCTTATAAAGCAGCAAACTATTTCTCCAGGCTAAATGATGATCCTCTAAATTTGTGACACGCCATTTCCTCTCCAGATTACGAGTCATCTGCTTTAGGGTACGTGTTTGAGAATTATACCACGGAGTCAGGTACTTCTGATTAGAGACCTTAGTTTTCACTGGAGCTACAGTATCCAGAGTCATACGTAGTGAGGAGGTGAAATTATTAACAAGATAATCGACCTCTGTTGGGGTAGCGTTCAGATAGCTGCTCTGCTCTGTGTTGGTACAGGGCATTGAAGATGATAACAGTGGGTGGATTATATTCTTAAACTTAGTTACAGCGCTTTCAGAAAGACATCTACTTTGATAAAATCTACTCTCCACCGCTGTGTAATCAATTATTGTAAATGTAAATGTTATCAGGAAATGATCACCTATGAAGCGCCTTGAGGCGACTTTTGTTGTGATTTGGCGCTATATAAATAAAATTGAATTGAATTGAATTGAATTGATCAGACAGGAGAGGGTTTTCAGGAAACACTGTTAAATGTTCAGTTTCTATGCCATATGTTAAAACAAGATCTAGAGTGTGATTAAAGTGGTGGGTGGGTTCTTTTACATTTTGAGAGAAGCCAATTGAGTCTAATAACAGACTAAATACCATGTTGAGGCTGTCATTTTTAGCATCTACATGGATGTTAAAATCACCCACAATAATTATTTTATTTGAGCTCAGAACTAAATTAGATATAAAGTCTGAGAAATCAGACAGAAACTCTGTGTAAGGCCCAGGTGGACGATAGATGATAACAAGTAAGACTGGTTTCTGAGTTTCACAGCTGGGGTGGACAATGTTAAGCATCAGGCTTTCAAATGAATTAAAAGTCTGTCTTGGGCTATGAAGTCTGGGATATGTTGGGCCATGAAGGCTACACCGACCCATCCTTAGAATTCAGGGAAATGAAAGACGCGTTTGAGGGCCGCATTTCAAGCAGCCTTTGGTACCTAGTAACTACACAAGCCAGGAAGTACCTGGCTTGTGTAGTTACTAGATAACAAAATCTCAACACTGCCCCTAGCGTCCTGGAGCACTGCCGTTGTGTTTTGGAGTTTGCATGTGTTTTGGAGTTTGTACGTGTTTTGGAGTTTGTACGTGCTTTGTCTCTAGGGGCCACCGTAGCACCTGATGATGAAACGTTTCTCATCTGAAAACGTCCAGATGAACAGAATCAACTTTCTTTACCTGGACGATTCAGCATACACGTGAAGATATTTTAACTCAGAAATGTTTACTCAAATTAAGAAAGGAGACAGTAAAACCTGAAAGTCCAAGAGTGAAAATAAACATTTTTCCCACTGTTGGATTCACATGTTTATTCAAACAGTCAGTCAGTCAGACTACAAACTTCATTTGACTTTTATTGTGAAAGGGCTTCAACAAAAAGGAAGAACATGTTAAAGCCATCAGTCTTTTCTGTGACCGCAAGCAGTGATGTGACCCGTTTAACCGAACCAGTGGTTTCCCATACACTCTCTGTTCCAGGGGACTCCACAGAGCCAGCACCACTCGGTCTTGCACAGCGGGCAGTGCATGTGCATGCAGCCGCCTGCAGGGGGAGACAGCGTGTCAGCCATTGTCACACGATCCCCGACATGTATGACACCACAGCCGTCCCTTACCATTTCTCTCCACGGGAACCGAACACGTTGGGCAGGGCCGGGTCGACTCGGCGATGACGAGCAGAGATGCTGGCTCCCATCTCCCCATGAGCGACGCCTCCTCCCCGACCACGAAGCCCTGAGGAAGAAGAGGAGTCAGCTGATTGTTTTATCTTCGTCATCGTCCTACAACCTCTGTAACTGGCCAGCTCACCTGTGCTGCTTCCCCTGTGGGCGGGGCTGTCACTGCCTGACACGCCCCCTCATGGTACTCCCCCCTGCAGAGTCTGCAGAAGACAAAGCCGCAGCCAAGCCGGCGGTCACACTCCACCTTCCTGCTGCCATCAGGTGGGAGAAGCCCCGCCCCACAGCCAGGTGATGGACACATCATTCCTCCAGTGGTGAGCAGACACTCCTCAGCGCCGTACTGCAGGTAGCGCCCATACTGAGAGGACACAGCAAAGGTGACTGAGGGTGCAGGTGGTTCAGCTGACTCACCTGGAGCATGCTCACTGGATGAACTTTGGTTTTCTTGCGTTATCGTTGCCATGGTAACCCCTTTCTGCTCACAGTAATTGGCTAGGATTGAGGCAGAGGCCTCTCATTGGCTCTTACTGGTTCCCATTTGCTTACAAAAATCTTCTTCAGGGATTTCATATTTGAGAGTCTGTCTGACATCTGTCTGCCACGTTCACTCATTTATTTATTTATTTGTTTTTATTTTTTGATCATTTGTTGTTGGCCGAGTGTTGACAGACTTCACAATGTTTCACTCACAGTAAGTGTGAGAGTATTTGTATAATTATCTTTGTGATGCAGTACTGCGTGTACCTGCTCGTCTCCCAGGATCCTGAAATGATGAACTTCTTTAATCAGAGAGTCGTCGCAGCCGACTGAAACATTAACACATGAAACATGTTTACACGCGTGTGCGCACTCACACATGTCTGATGATGTCAGATGCTCCTGTCTGCAGTTAATGAACAATGATCATTGAAAATGAATTCAGATTCTTGGGCAGTCTTGTCCTGACATATTTCTACAGAGAGTGAAGGTTGCATTGACCACACCCCTTGTCCCCACCTGCACACGGCAGCGAGTAGCCAATCACAGGATGGTACACAAACTGCCGGTCATTCAGGCGCGTCTGGCAATAACGCTGGAAACAGTCGAGACAGATCACATGACGCTCCGAGCACTGGAAGACCAGGACCACGCCCCTGAGAGGCAGAAGGGGTGGGGTTACACCTGGCTGATGGGTGGTGTGTGTGTGTGTCCGTGTGTGTGTGCGTGTGTGCGCCGTACATGACATCGGTGCAGGCGATGCAGGGCACGCCTCTGGTGTTGGTCATGATGAGGTCGAGGGCCACGGAAAGGTCATCATCTGACGTCGGGTGAGACGCACACTTCATGTAAAACTCCTGAAGACACACACACACACACACTCCACCTGGCTTAATCAATGACATTATCTGTGATGGCTCATGTGACAATCAAAAGTTCCCGGAAAAACTGAAGTGAGGCGGGGCGCTGTTAGACACCATGGTGTGAAGCAGATGGCCCCGCCCCTCCTTGAGCCTGGTTCTGCCGGAGGTTTCTTCCTGTTAAAAGGGAGTTTTTCCTTCCCACTGTCACCAAAGTGCTTGCTCATAGGGGGTCATATGATTGTTGGGTTTTTCTCTGTATCTATGAAGCGCCTTGAGGTGACTTTTGTTGTGATTTGGCGCTATATAAATAAATTGAATTGAATTGAATTGAATCTAACCCTAGGGAGTTTATTTCCCATCTCCTGCAAGATCTTCTGAAACTGAATGAAGCACCTCTGTTGGATCGGGTTCACAGATCCCTTGGACCAAAGCCCAGAGATGGAGCACCTCCTTGCCCACTGCTCATTAGAGTTCACTACTTCCATGTCAAGGAACAGCTGCTACGTCTTGCAGGAGCAAACTCTCCTCTACTTTACCAGGGCAGAAGGATCTCCATTTTTCCAGACTTCACACCTGCAGTGGCTAAAAAACGTTCATAGTTTACTAGTTTGAAGCGCCTTCTGCACTCTTGTCCTGGGATCAAGTTCGGCCTGTTCTATTCTGCGGAACTGAGGGTGTCACTTCCAGATGGAGTTGTACGTAAGTTTACTGATCCTGCGTCTGCCACGGACTTTGCCAATAAAATCCTGGGGGGCCCTGCCTCTCAGGACACATAAGTGTCTTAGCCCGTTAGGCTGATATGTTCATCTTGGTTAACTTCTGTGAAATTTTTTTTTTTTTTTTAGTAACATTTATTTGAGGTGAACTTGATTTATAGGATGTGTCTTGTTCTAATATATTTTTATACAATCCTTGATTTGTCTCTGCCTTGTATTGTAAGGAGCTTGAACTCAACTGGGACTTTGGATGGTTGGGAAGAAGTGCTCAGGGGTGTATTTGGTGGGGGGTGCGCGCATCTTGTTTGGGAAGATGCTTCAGCATTTAGGGGGAAGTTTGGGTGTTCTCTTTGTTTTTATGTTGTACTGTTCTGTACACTGACTTTGTTCTTTCTGTGCTTCTCACCGGTCAGCTTTTGTTTTTTTGTCTTTGTTCTAACATGGTATTGCAACTAAATATTAATAGCCAACAAGCAGGTCACTCGTTTAAGTTCTGTAGCTGGAATTGTAAAGGTCTGAACCAGCCTATCATTTGCAATTTTTGGTGCCCAGATTGTGTTTTTACAAGAAACACACCTAAAAATTTCAGATCATTTTAGACTTCGTAAGTGCTCCGAAAACGTTAGAGCACTTGTGCAAATATGTGATGTCTTGATGAATCGAGCAGATATTAGAAGTTTACACAGCAACATTCTCGCATGAAAATATCTTTAAGGTTTATTTTGTGACCCAGAAAGAGTAATATTTCAAACTCTGCCACTCTGTGTTCCTCCGCCACTGCCTCGTTTGAGTTTTGGGCGAAATGGATTCTGGGATATTGCATTTCGTCATTTCGAGCTGATTGGAGACCAGAACAGCCAATCAGATTTTTTTGCATCCAAGCCTGTGATTGGCTGGTTTTGTGGCACAAATATAACGGTGTACAGAAAGAGTTGAGCGCGCATGGGCAGAAATGTTGAGAGTGCGAGCAACACATTGCGAGTGAGCGCAAATGCAAAAACTGAGCCAGAGGGACTGCTGTTGTGTGTGTGTGTGGTGGATAATAGCAAACACTGAAATACATTTTTTGCACGCAGCAATGAATTTTGTTCACTCAAATTCAGCTTTTCTTCGCTCAAAATAAATCTCACCTCAAAATGCAACACTTGCAACTGCAATTTTTTTTTTACGTGCGCTCAAATTTTTTTTACGTGCGCTCAGAAAATAACGCCACACACATCGAGCACATCTACTGCGGGTGTGGTGCCTGTTATCAGACCCAGAGTTTGCAACATCTCCCAAAAACCCGAAGATTAGAGCAGAAATGATGAGGATGATGATGGCAGCAGCAGCAGTTATTCTCTGCGTGAGTAGCTTCATGTTGTTCGTGTGTAATTTACGTTGAGTAGGCTAACCACGTTATCACATTAATGCATGTAAGGTGAACTAGCAAACACCGTCGTAGTTACATGCGGCTGTCTTCTTGTTTGATGGCAGATACTCCCTTCACCCTGGCCAAAAAGGCTAAAATGACCAAAGAAAAAGTGGAAAACAGCTAAACATGAGAGGTTTTTGGACAAAGTTTGTGTTTTTTCCATTGATTAAGCACTGCTTCCAGCCAAGAGTGATACCATATATGCCCCATAGCTGCAGAAAAGGCTAACATTGTTATCTTTTTACAAAAAAACAGCTAAACATGAGAGGTTTTTGGACAAAGTTTGTGTTTTTCCATTGATTAAGCACTGCTTCCAGCCAAGAGTGATACCATAAATCCCCTATAGCTGCAGAAAAGGCTAACATTGTTATCTTTTTACAAAAAAACAGCTAAACATGAGAGGTTTTTGGACAAAGTTTGTGTTTTTTCCATTGATTAAGCACTGCTTCCAGCCAAGAGTGATACCATAAATCCCCCATAGCTGCAGAAAAGGCTAACATTGTTATCTTTTTACAAAAAACAGCTAAACATGAGAAGTTTTTGGACAAAGTTTGTGTTCTCCATTCTTTAAGCACCGGTTCGAGCACCGTTTAAGCACCGGCACCGTTTCAAAAGTACCGGTTTGGTACTGGTATCGGATAAAACCTAAACAATACCCATCCCTATAACGACAGGCTGTCCTTGCAGACTGAGTTTAATCACCTGTCCTCTGCTCGGGCTGAAGAGATGCTGTTGAAGTGTCAGCACTCCCAGTATGAGTATGGGGATAAGGCCAGTAAACTGCTTTCCCATCAGCTTCGTAGTGCAGCAGCTGCACATTCCATTCCTCGGATTCAGACATCAAGCAGTGTTTCTATGGATCCTAAAATAATTAATAACCAATTTCGAGACTTTTATTCTCTTTATGCGTCTGAATCTGTATTTAGCACTGAATCTTTGGACTCCTTTTTCAATCATCTTAAACTCCCATCAATTGATCAAACACACAGTCTTCGGCTGGAGGGACCAATAACTGTAGAAGAGATCCTGCAAGCTATCAGCAAATTACAGTGTTCTAAGTGTCCCGGACAGGACGGGTCTCCCGTTGAGTTCTATCGTAAATTTATGCCTAAACTGGCCCCGCTCATGGTAAATATGTATAAGCATTCACTTGAAGTTGGATCCCTCCCACCTTCTCTACTGCAGGCATCTATATCCTTGATCTTAAAAAAGGATAAGGATCCTTTACAATGTGGCTCATACCATCCCATTTCTTTGTTAAATGTGGACTATAAAATCCTTGCTAAACTTTTAGCGATGCGTGTGGATAATCATCTCCTGGTTGGAACTTCTTTATACTTCCCCGTTTGCCGCTGTCAAAACAAATGGCACATATTCTGACTTTTTTCCTCTTTTCAGAGGGACTAGGCAGGGCTGTCCCATGTCGCCATTGCTCTTTGCAATTGCAATGGAGCCCTTGGCCATATCGCTGAGATCCATCCATCCCTTTAACGTTAACTAGTAATGACTTCATGAACTTCTTCACAAATAAAATTTTTATCATTAGAGAAAAAATTACCAATAATCATCCCACAGATGTAATATTATCTACAGCTACTCTTAGTACCATTGATGTTAAGTTAGACTCTTTTTCTCCAATTGATCTTTCTGAGTTAACTTCAATAATTACTTCCTCCAAACCATCAACGTGTCTTTTAGACCCCATTCCTACAAAACTGCTCAAAGAAGTCCTGCCATTAATTAATTCTTCGATCTTAAATATGATCAACCTATCTCTAATAATCAGCTATGTACCACAGGCCTTCAAGCTGGCTGTAGTTACACCTTTACTCAAAAAGCATCTCTAGACCCAGCAGTCTTAGCTAATTATAGGCCAATCTCCAACCTTCCTTTCATATCAAACATCCTTGAAAGAGTAGTTGTCAAACAGCTAACAGATCATCTGCAGAGGAATGGTTTATTTGAAGAGTTTCAGTCAGGTTTCAGAGCTCATCACAGCACAGAAACAGCTTTAGTGAAGGTTACAAATGATCTTCTTATGGCCTCTGACAGTGGACTCATCTCTGTGCTTGTCCTGCTAGACCTCAGTGCAGCGTTCGATACTGTCGACCATAATATCCTATTAGAGCGATTAGAACATGCTGTAGGTATTACAGGTACTGCACTGCAGTGGTTTGTATCATATCTATCTAATAGACTCCAATTTGTGCATGTAAATGGAGAGTCCTCTTCACACACTGAGGTTAATTATGGAGTTCCACAGGGTTCAGTGCTAGGACCAATTCTGTTTACATTATACATGCTTCCCTTAGGCAGCATCATTAGAAGACATAGCATACATTTTCACTGCTATGCCGATGACACCCAGCTCTATCTGTCCATGAAGCCAGATAACACACACCAATTAGTTAAACTGCAGGAATGTCTTAAAGACATAAAGACCTGGATGGCCGCTAACTTTCTGCTTCTTAATTCAGATAAAACTGAGGTTATTGTACTCGGCCCTGAAAATCTTAGAAATATGGTATCTAACCAGATTCTTTCTCTGGATGGCATTACCTTGGCCTCCAGTAACGCTGTGAGGAACCTTGGAGTCATTTTTGACCAGGACATGTCCTTCAACGCACATATTAAACAAATATGTAAGACTGCTTTCTTCCATTTGCGCAACATCTCTAAAATTAGAAATATCCTGTCTCAGAGTGACGCTGAAAAACTAGTTCATGCATTTATTACTTCCAGGCTGGACTACTGTAATTCATTATTATCAGGATGTCCAAAAAACTCACTGAAAAGCCTTCAGCTAATCCAAAATGCTGCAGCAAGAGTCCTGACAGGGACTAGAAGGAGAGAGCATATTTCTCCTGTTTTGGCTTCCCTTCATTGGCTTCCTGTTAAATCCAGAATTGAATTCAAAATCCTGCTCCTCACATACAAGGTCTTAAACAATCAGGCCCCATCTTATCTTAATGACCTTGTAGTACTGTGGACAAGAGATATTTTATTTTGTATTCTTATGGTGACAATTTATAATCAGAACTATCATTGATCAATCATTCATCATTGTCGAATCTGTTGACAGAATAATCTCTGAATTATATCTATGGTAATCTGAGCAAAATATTAATATATGCATATTATCATCACTTTAATTAGTCTATTGTTGTTCTCTATCATTCTTTTTATCTGCTTAAGCTGTTGCAAATGGTATCCATATCAGTGTATTCACACCTCTCGAAGCTGTGGGTCCAGTAGGGCCTTCTACATTCACCTACACACATATTTAGGCCTACACCAACATGCACATAGAGAGTCATGGAAAGTACGCACGTTCACTCCCGCACGTATTAAGAACAGGGAGGTCGTCTCAGGACAATCTCTCGGTTGGACACACAGTCTCACAAAATTGCACAACATATCACAAACTTGTTTGTCTCTAAAGTAGTATCGGATGTCTATATAAGGAGAACTTTGGAACTGTTATCATTTCCAGTAAGATCTAGCTGTGATGTCATCAGGGTAATATAAGGATGGGGAGCGGTCTGCTCGAGGAAGATTGTAAGATTGCTGTTGCAAGTTTCTTCCCACACTGTACTGTGTGTTTTAATAAAATAATTTGTGTTGACCCACTATGGACTTCCAGTCGTATGTCTCTTCCTCAAAAATTCCAACCACGACAGTTTTGGTGCCGAAAACCCGGTTTGAGGAGGGACAAATGGAGTTTGGCTGAGGTATAGTGGTGTCAAACAGACGGACAGTCAGGAGGTCGACTGAGTGATGGGCCCCGAAATAGGAGGTAAGCACCACCTGTTGATTCAAGAAATATCCAAAGGTGCTAAATTGGAAATTAAGCTAAATTAAATGTTCACTCAGTAGAGCTTCTGGTCTGTGTCCGTGGTGATTTTGGGGTAATTAGTGATAAAAGTTTGGGGAATATTGGACTGACTAAATTTATTGCTGTTTATTTTGGGGGTGAATTTTGAGTTAAGAGGTTATGTGTTTAAGTCAATACGGTGTGTGTTTAAAGTGATGTGGGTTGACTGGGGAGGCCAGCCAGCCAACCAGTAGTTTAGGGTATTCGGTCTGATTGATCAGCAGAACGCGGTTCGGGCGTCGAAATAACCGCGGGCTAAGACCCGGGAGTGATGCTTATAATACACTTGAATAAATTGTCTTAGGACTGGGGCGCGGCCCCTAAGAGTGCAGTTGCTCAGCGTGTGGTGGCGACCCCTGATCGTGGACGCACGGTCAGGTTAAAAGCTCGGGTGGTACCCGGGGGATTTCGAGCCGCCCTTAAAAACTAAAGTGATCAAGGGGATCACTTTCCTTACTGCGCTGTTTGATTGACAGGGTGCGACCCGGCTGCGACTATTCAACGTCGGGGACTTGTGAACTTTAAGTAAAGCCAAAAGTGTGAACTGGGATATTTCACGCGGCTGGTGGAGGTCCTTGTTGCCTGGCGGGAAGCAGTTATAAATTAAGTAGGGCTTAGGAATCTGACCGCTTTCGGCGGGGGCGTCCTCGAAGCGGGTTTAATTGATTAGCAAGGCGCGGCCCTGGGCTGAAAGATGCTTTTAAATTAGTCGGTAAAACTTAGGAACACCGGTAGAGAAATGAAGAAGATAAGTTGTTCTGGCATATGGTGTTTTCATACGTTTATACGGGCCCGTGTATGTAAATAGAATGTAAATTACCCGTGTATGTAAATAAAGTGTAAATTACATTGAGAGCGCTTATATTGTTTAAAAGCTTGCATGTACAGGCTTGCTTTTGTTTGTGGTAGAGAAAAAAGGAAAAGCGTCTCTCTCTCTCTGTCTCAAGAAGCTGCAGAGAGGGGGGCTTGGTGAAGTGCATGAGAGCCGCGTGGCTCTGTGTTCCTGAAAGAAAGAAAAGGTGGGGGCTGTGTGTGTGTGTGTGACAGGAAGTTTGCATGCCCATATAAGGAGTGAGCACCCAGAGAGAAAAACAGAAGAGGCAGACTCTGGCCACATGAAGCAATGGAGGCTTTAAGGAAAGAAATGAAAATGATATTAATGCTATGGTTTAGTGTGTCAATATATATAGGCCCCAAATAGATAAAGGTGGACTTTTCTCAACCTAGAATTGTGAGCATAGCAGCAAAACCATAGATTAACATAATTGGGAGAAAACAAGCCAAAGTTTGGTTTAAAATTTTACAGCTTGACCTCCCACTTGTCCCCATCCTGAGAAGAAGCTCAAAGGACAGTTAATCTTCTGATGAAGACCAACAGAACATCGTGGATTTGGGAAGAATTAATAGCAGGCAAAAGATAGTGCAACTGAACCGTTAACACTGAAACCAAACTGACGGGACCAGCAGCATGGAAGGAACTACGAGATGGAAACGTGCACTGTGAATGACAGGCTGGACAGTTGAACGGTGGGAAAGCACTGGACACTGATTGTCAGATTTGCCATGCTTGGAGTAATCTTGAAAGAGACGACTGAAAGGATCAACAGAGAAGAAGAAACCACGTGATGAAACATGGACGGCGAAAGTGCAGGCTGTTCTTACCCTCCTCGACTAAATTGGTTTCAGTTATGTACTGAAATATAAGAATGGACACTAGAGGCGTCTTTCAAAGAAAAACTCAGGCTGGGACTTAATCCAAAAGGAAAATACTGAAGAGAAACAGAGAAGAAACAGACTGTGTTTGCTGGAGACTTCAAGACAACAAAAGGACACTGAGAAAAGAGGACGGGGACCAGTGAGAGGTGAAGCCGGACGAGTTCGACTGCAAGAATACAGGGTATAATTGGATTGAAATGAAACCCTGAACTCATGATGGTGTTTAGAGATGTCCACCAGAAAAAAGGGAAAATGAAGAAAGAAAATAACTGACAACTACGTGAATGAATGGAAAACACACATACACAAAGTGTTACATGTGAAATTATTTCTGGAAAGAATCAGAAGTGAGATAGTTTTGAATTAAGAAATCAGTGAAATGATGTATGAATTAAACCTGATTATAACATACAGAGGCAATGAAGAAAGCAGCTTACACTCACTGAACATTAACAAAATACATAGGAAAAGCAATGAAGACCTGCTTACACTTATACACATGACATAAGCTGGTATTTCTGACCAGAGAGAGGGAAACGGGTAGTTTAAGTACTCACGATAATAATAAAATGTCTCAGTTGTGTTTCTTCAGGGGCGAAACAGACCTGGATCAATTCTCCACGTGCAGCGGTCGGAAGAAACCTATAGGTTAACTTGACTGGATATGATAAGGCAAGTTTCTGGTTGAATTGTTCACAGCGCCATGTCTCCATAAACCTGACAAGTGGGCCCTAACTTCTGGCTGAGGACCAGGAATGCTGTTAATAAGGTGGGAACTTAAAATTTGGGTTAGCAAATTTGGGTAGGAAAACTGACGGCTTAAGTGGAGAAATGTGCAGGAGTCTGAAACACTGCAAAAGCAACATATGCAAATTCACATACACAAGCAGAAAATGCATTAGCCTTACAAGGACAAGCTCATAATGATTAATGCATAGACATTGATTAAACCTGGCTACGAACACAAACATACGCAATGAAGAACAGCTTGCTGTTTGTATGAGTGATAGAATGGTGTGAATGTTTAATAGAATACATTTGAGTTTGGAGTAGAGGAAATTCAAAGAAGCTATATGACAAAGGAAGTAGTGGTTATAATGTAGGCTTACACATACAGATATTACATAGATTTATTTTTAGGATAAAGGGGAGAGCTTATAAGTAGAAATGATTTTTTATACATATTCCATTCTGTGCTTTTAAAGGAGTTGTGGCTCAATTCGTCTCTTGAGGGTCACGAGCTTTTGGCTAGCGCTATGATTGGCCAATCTACTGTGAGGAGGATATGAGTTATTGAGGAATTGCACACGCTTACAGACACAGAGTCCAGAAACACACATGAGAGTATTGATTCCAGGCAAAAGGCCTGAAATTCGTTTAGCTTTTAACTGAACTTAAAGACGGACCAAAGAGGAAGGAAAGCATATATTTTGGTTACGGCTGATAAACTAGAATTAGAAGGTATTTTTACATTAAAAGGAGCAAAATGAAATAAAAAGAGTTATATCAAAACAGGTTATAACATAGGAAATGTGAGGTTAAAGGGAAGTTAGTGTCAACACACAGGAGTTGTGTCTAGGCAGCATTTAGCTATGATCAAATTTATGCAGGAGTAATTGCTTATATGCTTAAACTCAATTGATTAGAGGGGAAATGGGGTTTTGTTTCCTTTGCAGAAGATCTCTGGACCACGAGAGAGGGTCAGAGCGAGGACACAATGTATTGCGACCTCTGGTGTTCCAGAGGGCGAGAGAGGGAGTGTGGAGCAGGGAAATTATTTTACTGCTATTGCTAAATAATAATCATCATCACCATTGCATTAATAATATAATTTACAGCACAGATATTGCATTCGGAGATTTATACAGTGTGTGTCTTTCAGAAAGACTAAGTTGCATTCTTTTACTAAGTTCTTAGTAGGGGTTCTTTTAAAGTTTTACTGTTGATTTTTGTTTTATATTTTGAACAGTGCACTGATTTTTGTTTGAGAGTCTTTTCTTTAAGCAGATCTGCACATCGGAAATTACAAGCATTACACGTCGGCGAGAAAATTGTTGCAAGTGAGTTTCTCCACATTAAAATGGGCTCTGGAGAAAGCCACTTATTGGGACAATTAGAAAATAAGGGTCCCTGCCTAAAAAGGATTCAGCGAGGTAATCCGATCTAATGTTCTTGTTTTTCTTTTTGAAATGACGTCATTTTGCTGAGGGCGGAAATCTAAATGCGGCGATGGTTTCCACTATCAGCAATGAATGAATGAATGAATGAATGACTGGAAATAAAACAAACTGACTGACTGGTAAAAGCTGACAGGACTTGACCACGACTCAAGGTTAACCTCCACCTAGATAGGAAAAAGGGTGGATGAATTTAGGTGTGTTTCTTTTTACAGGAGCAGATAGATGACAGCGACATCTGAGGTTGCATGACGATTTAACTGTTAAATACTACTTTCGGTGTTCGTGAACCTACCAGGGTGGTTGTTCAGGGGTTTGTGTTGTGGTGCTCACAGAGATAACTGTGAGAAAGTGTGTACACACCTGCGCAGCGTTAACATTTGCATTTTCTTCTTTTGAAACAGGGTGATTCTTTTTACAGGAAATGTTTTACAGGACCTCTGGAATGTGGATGGCTGACGCCTAACCCGAGATGGTCAAATGTGGTTTGCTAATGTTTGTTTTGGCATGTGGAGGATTCAGTAGAAAACAGACAAGTGACATGAGAAAACAAATAAGGGATGCAGTTTCTATGGAACAGTTTAATATGGGGTTCGTAGGGATAAAGCAAGTGGAGTGACATTGCTTAAGGGAAGTCACTGATTAAATTGGGGATAAAATAAATTGCGGCAATAATAGTGATGTAATGATTTGGGAAATCCTGAACGTGATACTTGCCTGTTGTGCTGAATACTTTATCACTTTCGTGATCTATAGTTGGTTATAAATAAGATGTCTGATTTAGCAGATTTGTTTTCCAGGATACAGGTTCCAGGTGGAGCTGGGAGTTAAATGAGCTTAACCTGTAACTGCTGACTGATGTTTTTACACAAGCTTACAGGTTGGCAGGAGATTGTTTTAGAGAAAAAGTGTAACGTTCGTGTACAGGCCTCAGTAGGGAGTCAACATGTGGGAGGAGGCCAGGAAGGCCCAAGAGGAGGTGGCCCCGGAAGAGAGCTTACTCAAGATAAGCTCCACCCCAAGTAACACGGGGGGGGAACATAGAGGCAGAATAATCCTCTCCCCCTGTGCCGCGGTTCTCCCCAGCAGTCTACCTGGGGAGACGAAGAAAGAAGAGGAGCGTGACATGCCAAGCATTAATTCATTCCAGGCTCCTAATAGGCTAGGGCTCTAGTCTAAAGTATTTGATAGTTTAAAGGAATCGTAATGGTTGGCAGACAGGTGAATTGCCCAGACGCAGAGGTCTATCCGCTCCAGAGTCCAAACCGATCGAGTCGTCGAGAAAAATTCAAGCGCGAGGTTGGCTCAGGTGGGAACAATTAGGTCCGACGTCTTTAATGGGAGTCCAAAATCGAATGGCTCTGGACATGTTGTTGGCTGAGAAAGGTGGAGTATGTGCAATGTTTGGTGACATGTGCTGCACCTTTATTCCCAACAATACTGCTCCGGACGGAACGGTCACTCGAGCGCTTGAGAATCTGAAAACGTTATCTAGACCCATGCATGAGCAATCAGGCGTGAACACGGGGCTGGGAGACTGGATCACGTCTGTCTCTGGGCAATGGAAGGGTGTGTTTATGTCTGCCATGTTTTCTCTTATAGTTTTTCTAGGTATATTGATGATCGGGTGTTGTCTCATTCCTCTGGTAAGGCGAGTGTTGGTAAAACTGGTAAGCAGGGCCCTAGACTCTGGTTCAGCTGGTTCAGCTGGTCCGGGGTATATGATGCCATTGCGAGAAGCCGCCTGGACGGAGGAGTTAAACAAATTCGGGTAAAGGTTGGCCGATGGCCAAAGAGGAGGAGTGTGGACAAGAGATATTTTATTTTGTATTCTTATGGTGACAATTTATAATCAGAACTATCATTGATCAATCATTCATCATTATCGAATCAGTTGACAGAATAATCTCTGAATTATATCTATGGTAATCTGAGCAAAATATTAATATATGCATATTATCATCACTTTAATTAGTCTATTGTTGTTCTCTATCATTCTTTTTATCTGCTTAAGCTGTTGCAAATGGTATCCATATCAGTGTATTCACACCTCTCGAAGCTGTGGGTCCAGTAGGGCCTTCTACATTCACCTACACACATATTTAGGCCTACACCAACATGCACATAGAGAGTCATGGAAAGTACGCACGTTCACTCCCGCACGTATTAAGAACAGGGAGGTCGTCTCAGGACAATCTCTCGGTTGGACACACAGTCTCACAAAATTGCACAACATATCACACACTTGTTTGTCTCTAAAGTAGTATCGGATGTCTATATAAGGAGAACTTTGGAACTGTTATCATTTCCAGTAAGATCTAGCTGTGATGTCATCAGGGTAATATAAGGATGGGGAGCGGGCTGCTCGAGGAAGATTGTAAGATTGCTGTTGCAAGTTTCTTCCCACACTGTACTGTGTGTTCTAATAAAATAATTTGTGTTGACCCACTATGGACTTCCAGTCGTATGTCTCTTCCTCAAAAATTCGAACCACGACAGTACCATATCACCCTATTAGAGCACTTCGCTCTCGCTCTGCAGGCCTACTTGTTGTTCCTAGAGTATTTAAAAGTAGAATGGGAGGCAGAGCCTTCAGTTTTCAGGCCCCTCTTCTGTGGAACCAGCTTCCAGTTTGGATTCGGGAGACAGAAACTATCTCTACTTTTAAGATTAGGCTTCAAACTTTCCTTTTTGCTAAAGCATATAGTTAGGGCTGGACCAGGTGACCCTGAATCCTCCCTTAGTTATGCTGCAATAGACGTAGGCTGCCGGGGGATTCCCATGATGCATTGAGTTTTTCCTTTCCAGTCACCTTTCTCACTCACTATGTATTAACAGACCTCTCTGCATTGAATCATATCTGTTATTAACCTCTGTCTCTCTTCCACAGCATGTCTTTTATCCTGTCTTCCTTCTCTCACCCCAACCGGTCGCAGCAGATGGCCCCGCCCCTCCCTGAGCCTGGTTCTGCCGGAGGTTTCTTCCTGTTAAAAGGGAGTTTTTCCTTCCCACTGTCGCCAAAGTGCTTGCTCATAGGGGGTCATATGATTGTTGGGTTTTTCTCTGTATCTATGAAGCGCCTTGAGGCGACTTTTGTTGTGATTTGGCGCTATATAAATAAAATTGAATTGAATTGAATTGAATCTAACCCAGGTATCACCGGGGTTACTAGAAATGGTATGGAACAAAGGGTCTCCTTATATGCAAACGATTTGCTTCTTTATGTCTCAAAACCAGCATCCTCAATTCCTTCGGTGCTCTCAATACTTGAACAGTTTAGCCTTATTTCTGGCTGTAAGCTGAATCTCGCCAAGAGTGAACTGTTCCCTCTGAATGCTGCTGCACAGAAATATCAGTGCACAGCACTGCCTTTTCGACTTGTATCGGACAACTGTACATATTTAGGGGTTAAAATTACAAGTCAATTTCATAATCTTTTCAAGCTTAATTTCAACCCACTTGTGGAGAAAGTTAGGCAGGATTTGGACAGATGGTCTCTTCTCCATCTGTCTGTGGCAGGGCGTATAAATGCGATTAAAATGAACATCCTTCCAAAATGTTCTTTTCTTTTTCAGTGTCCCTGTATTTATCCCAATTTCTTTTTTTGTTAAATTAGACAAGATTCTCTCGGTTCATTTGGAACAAAAAAAAACCCAAAACCCTAGAATACGCAAGACATATCTTCAAAGACCGAAAAAGATGGGGGGGATGGCTTTACCAAACTTTATGTTCTATTATTGGGCATGTAATATTCGTATTCTCAGGTACTGGCTACAGGGGGAAGGCATGAATAATGCCCCGGCGTGGCTGAGCTTGGAGATTTCTTCCTGTGCCTCATCCTCTTTACCAGCCCTGATTTATGCCCAAAAGCAGCCTCCGAGTGCAGGTTTTTATAATAACACTATTGTCAAAGTTACCTTGAAAATATGGCATCAATTTCGTCGTTATTTTAAGCTGAACTTTTTTCCCTTGTGTCACCCATTTTGAAAAATCCCTCTTTTCAGCCTTCTTTAGTTGATGGCGCTTTTTATTTGTGGGCCTCCTTGGGTATCAGGTCTTTTTCTGATCTGTATATTCAGAATCCGTTTGCCTCTTTTAAACAGCTCTCATTGAAATTTGGCCTTCCAAAAAGTCATTTCTTTCGTTATTTACAAATCCAGAGTTTTGTTAAGGAGAAATCTTCCCAGTTCCCATCTAGACCTCCTTGTCATGACTTTGATAACCTTCTATCGCCTCCCCCTTCATCACAGGGCCTGATCTCTTGTCTGTATGGGAGAATATGTTCCTTTGGCAACTCCTCAACCTCGGCTATTAAAATGGCATGGGAGTAGGATTTGGGATGTGTGATTCAGGATGTCTTTTGAGATAAAATTCTTTACCGGGTCCATGGCTCCTCATTATGTGCCAAACACAGGTTAATTCAATGTAAGATTTTACACCGCGTACACTGGACTAAAGCCAGGCTAGCTCCAATATACCCCAACCTTAGCCCTGATTGCGACTGCTGTCATCAAACACCTGCCTCTTTAATACATATGTTTTGGTCATGTCCATCCATCAAACAATACTGGATTAATATTTTTCTGACTCTATCAAAGATCATCCAGCTAACCCTCCAACCTGTGCCCTCAACCCCTTTGTTTGGGGTTCTTCCTGATCAGAGATGGGCAGTAACACGTTACTGTAATCTGATTACTTCTTTCAAGTAACGAGTAAAGTAAGGGATTACTATTGCAAAAACGGTAATTAGATTACCGTTACTTTCCCGTAGGAACGCTGCGTTACTGCGTTACTAAAACCGTGATTGTTTTGCGAGAATGTCTCATGACAGTGACGTAAGCGAGTGCGACGTTTGTGACAACAGCTGTGTGCAGATCAACAATGGATCATATATCGAGTGCGGAGAGAGTATGAGCGTGCAGCGTTTAAAGCGTGGAAGTACTGACCTTACTTTGAGTTTGATTCCATAAAAAGTGACAAAAACATTAGTGTCCGCTGTGCGTGGGAAGAAAACTTCTTTTTACAGCGAAAAAAAACCCCTAAACAAGCACCGAGTGCGCAACGACGTAATGGGAAATTCACAGAGAAGCTGCCGTATCCTTCCACTGACCGCTGCGCACACCTGCA
Organism: Perissodus microlepis; assembly: GCF_051167445.1. Taxonomy (NCBI): domain Eukaryota; kingdom Metazoa; phylum Chordata; class Actinopteri; order Cichliformes; family Cichlidae; genus Perissodus; species Perissodus microlepis. The sequence continues at coordinate 1,413,828 of NC_140473.1, read as the reverse complement.
CCAGAGCACACCTCCACCTACGCCACTCCTGCTTTACAGGTGAAAATAGAGCAACAGGACCGCTGAGTCTTTGATTTTATTTATTTTCTGCTGCGTTTTACTTGCATCTATTTGAAAGACTGAGTGTAAACACAAAAAAAATATTTTATTTTATGTGCTGGAATGTGCAGAAAATAGGTTTAAATGTTAAACTAATTTCTTCAAGTCAGTGAATGTTGCATATAATTAAATTTTTGCTTGATGCATAAAGTTAAAAGATTAAAACTAATAAAACAAGTTTTAAAAAGAGACTTTTCCATTTGATTACATTTATATGATGGATTATGCAGAAAAAGTAGAATTGGGCTGAAAGATCTGTTGCTTTATCACCTATTCAGGTTTTAAATCGTGTTTTTAAAAGTAACTAAATAACTAAGTAATTAATTACTTTTGAAAATAAGTAATCAGTAAAGTAACGGGATTACTTTTTTGGGGAAGTAATCAGTAATTAGTTACTGATTACTTTTTTCAAGTAACTTGACCAACACTGTTCCTGATACAGCAGATACAGCCCCAGGCAGATTTGGTAGCATTTCTCACCTTATTGGCAAGACGCAGAATATTGTTATGGTGGAAGTCCCCTTCTCCCCCATCCTGGGAAATTTGGATCAGAGATGCTTTGCATTTTAGCAAACTCGAAAAGGTTAAATTCACCCTGCGTGGGTCTATGGTCAAATTTTTTAAGATCTGGCAACCCTTTTTTGATCATGTGCAGACTTTGCAGTCCCGTAACACTCCCAATTAGCCAGCTCAGACTTTATTCTGTTTTATCTTATGCTTAACTATACAGACTCTATTGTGCCTGCACTTTATGATGACATTTATTTATCTACTTTATACATATTTCTTTTTTCTTACGGATTTGACTTATTTCGACGACTAAGCTGACCACTCATTTTGTTTGTTTGTTCGGTTTTGTTTTTTGTTTGTGTAGGGGTGTGGGTTCTGAAACTCTGCACATCTCTCTTGTCCACTCAGGAACTGCTATCTTGTACTCCAAGGTTTACTATTTGTATTATTAGCTTGGATCCTTTTTTTTCCTTCCTTTTTTCCTTTTTGTACACCTACTGGTACTCTTGTAATTATGAGGTGGGAATGTATGTTTCATATTGTTTTACGTTCTTCAAAAAGAAAACGGCATATTGTTCAATTTGTCTTTTGTAAAATGGATGCAGAAAATTCAATAAAAATATCTGGGAAAAAAAAACTGAAGTCAGGCTCCACCCCTCTGACAGCTGATCAATAGTTTGCAGATAAGTCTCTGAGCCGCTGCTTATTTTCTGATTCATCACTGATTCAGATTTGATGAAGCCTTGCCCCTTACCGCTTCGTTGCCTTGACAACCCTCTGACTGACAGATGCCATGGATGCGACCGGAAAGGAGCACGTCGTCCCAGCAGGACGGACCCTGCAACACACACAGTCAGTGCAGTACTGCAGTATAAGCACTGTAGTACAAGCACTGCAGTACAAGTACTGCATTACAAGCACTGTAGTACAAGCACTGCAGTACAAGTACTGCATTACAAGCACTGTAGTACAAGCACTGCAGTACAACTACTGTAGTACAAGCACTGAAGTACAAGTACTGTAGTACAAGCACTGCAGTACAAGTACTGTAGTACAAGCACTGCAGTACAAGCACTGCAGTACAACTACTGTAGTACAAGCACTGCAGTACAAGTACTGCAGTATAAGCACTGCAGTACAAGCACTGCAGTACAAGTACTGTAGTACAAGCACTGCAGTACAAGTACTGCATTATAAGCACTGTAGTACAAGCACTGCAGTACAAGTACTGTAGTACAAGCACTGCAGTACAACTACTGTAGTACAAGCACTGAAGTACAAGTACTGTAGTACAAGCACTGCAGTACAAGTACTGTAGTACAAGCACTGCAGTACAAGCACTGCAGTACAACTACTGTAGTACAAGCACTGCAGTACAAGTACTGCAGTATAAGCACTGCAGTACAAGCACTGCAGTACAAGTACTGTAGTACAAGTACTGCAGTACAAGCACTGTAGTACAAGCACTGCAGTATAAGTACTGCATTATAAGCACTGTAGTAAAAGCACTGCAGTACAAGTACTGTAGTACAAGCACTGCAGTACAACTACTGTAGTACAAGCACTGAAGTACAAGTACTGTAGTACAAGCACTGCAGTACAAGTACTGTAGTACAAGCACTGCAGTACAAGCACTGCAGTACAACTACTGTAGTACAAGCACTGCAGTACAAGTACTGCAGTATAAGCACTGCAGTACAAGCACTGCAGTACAACTACTGTAGTACAAGCACTGCAGTACAAGTACTGCATTATAAGCACTGTAGTACAAGCACTGCGGTACAAGTACTGTAGTACAAGCACTGCAGTACAAGCACTGTAGTACAAGCACTGCAGTATAAGTACTGTAATACAAGTACTGCAGTATAAGCACTGTAGTGCAAGCACTGCAGTACAAGTACTGCATTACAAGCACTGTAGTACAAGCACTGCAGTACAAGCACTGAAGTACAAGTACTGTAGTACAAGCACTGCAGTACAAGTACTGTAGTACAAGCACTGCAGTACAACTACTGTAGTACAAGCACTGCAGTACAAGTACTGCAGTATAAGCACTGCAGTACAAGCACTGCAGTACAAGTACTGTAGTACAAGCACTGCAGTACAAGCACTGCAGTACAACTACTGTAGTACAAGCACTGCAGTACAAGTACTGCATTATAAGCACTGTAGTACAAGCACTGCAGTACAAGTACTGTAGTACAAGCACTGCAGTACAAGCACTGTAGTACAAGCACTGCAGTATAAGTACTGTAATACAAGTACTGCAGTATAAGCACTGTAGTACAAGCACTGTAGTACAAGCACTGCAGTATAAGCACTGTAGTACAAGTACTGCAGTATAAGCACTGCAGTACAAGCACTGCAGTACAAGTACTGCATTACAAGCACTGTAGTACAAGCACTGCAGTACAAGCACTGAAGTACAAGTACTGTAGTACAAGCACTGCAGTACAAGTACTGTACTACAAGCACTGCAGTACAAGCACTGCAGTACAACTACTGTAGTACAAGCACTGCAGTACAAGTACTGCAGTATAAGCACTGCAGTACAAGCACTGCAGTACAAGTACTGCATTATAAGCACTGTAGTACAAGCACTGCAGTACAAGTACTGTAGTACAAGCACTGCAGTACAAGCACTGTAGTACAAGCACTGCAGTATAAGTACTGTAATACAAGTACTGCAGTATAAGCACTGTAGTACAAGTACTGCAGTATAAGCACTGCAGTACAAGCACTGCAGTACAAGTACTGTAGTACAAGCACTGCAGTACAAGCACTGCAGTACAAGTACTGCAGTACAAGCACTGCAGTACAAGCACTGCAATACAGGTACTGTAGTACAAGCACTGCAGTACAAGCACTGTAATACAGGTACTGTAGTACCAGCACTGCAGTATAAGTACTGTAATACAAGTACTGCATTATAAGCACTGTAGTACAAGCACTGCAGTACAAGTACTGTAGTACAAGCACTGCAGTACAAGCACTGTAGTACAAGCACTGCAGTATAAGTACTGTAATACAAGTACTGCAGTATAAGCACTGTAGTACAAGCACTGTAGTACAAGCACTGCAGTATAAGCACTGTAGTACAAGTACTGCAGTATAAGCACTGCAGTACAAGCACTGCAGTACAAGTACTGCATTACAAGCACTGTAGTACAAGCACTGCAGTACAAGCACTGAAGTACAAGTACTGTAGTACAAGCACTGCAGTACAAGTACTGTACTACAAGCACTGCAGTACAAGCACTGCAGTACAACTACTGTAGTACAAGCACTGCAGTACAAGTACTGCAGTATAAGCACTGCAGTACAAGCACTGCAGTACAAGTACTGCATTATAAGCACTGTAGTACAAGCACTGCAGTACAAGTACTGTAGTACAAGCACTGCAGTACAAGCACTGTAGTACAAGCACTGCAGTATAAGTACTGTAATACAAGTACTGCAGTATAAGCACTGTAGTACAAGTACTGCAGTATAAGCACTGCAGTACAAGCACTGCAGTACAAGTACTGTAGTACAAGCACTGCAGTACAAGCACTGCAGTACAAGTACTGCAGTACAAGCACTGCAGTACAAGCACTGCAATACAGGTACTGTAGTACAAGCACTGCAGTACAAGCACTGTAATACAGGTACTGTAGTACCAGCACTGCAGTATAAGTACTGTAATACAAGTACTGTAGTATAAGTACTGTAGTACAAGCACTGTAGTACAAGCACTGCAGTACAAGTACTGTAGTACAAGCACTGCAGTACAAGCACTGCAGTACAAGTACTGCAGTATAAGCACTGTAGTACAAGTACTGCAGTATAAGCACTGTAGTACAAGTACTGCAGTATAAGCACTGTAATAAAAGTACTGTAGTTTAAGCAGCAACGTCTCTCACCCTGCTGAGCGTCAGCGCCGTCTGTTTGCAGCGTCGGCAGCGCGCTCGCAGTTTTCCTGGCTCGATGGAGCGGCAGCTCTTACAGAACACGAAGAAGGTACTGCAGGTACGCACACCTTTACACACAGTACACACAGTACACACAGTACACAGTCAGAGTAGTAAGGTGCTGCCAAGCATGATTAGGGTTATAAATACAATTTCAGGGTATTTGGTGGTACTCGTCTTTTCCAGGCAGCAGAAAGAATGTAATGTGCTACTGCAGCCAGAAGGTGGCGCTCAAGTGCTCAGGGACATTTCTATACAAACGTTTTACTTCATCATCGTACATAAGAAACAAGAAGCACTGGAACTCACAGCTCCAGTGAGGTACTGAGTAATACTACTCTGAAGGGAGTATTACAGCACTTCATGTGTTTCATGTATTTGTACACAAAAAGTACTTTAAGATGTTTGTAGTGCAGTAGCTTCACTGACGAAACTCAGCTTAATAATGTGGATAAAAACGTGTTTCAGCTCATTTTTAATTCTTTCATCAGAAATATATCAGACTCCTCCCTCACACCATCTCAGGTGTGCGATGGATCACTGATCAGAGACAGGTGATGCATTCAGGTGCCCTCGTAAACTCGGGACTCAAACAGGATGTACTGTCAGCTGAGGCAACAGTTAAAATAAAATTTAAATTGAATAAAAATCGGTTATAAAATAAATAAATAAGTCTTTCTGAGAGTCCAGTGTGCTGTTTGTTTCATTAGAAAAAACATTACATTTCAGGAATTTCAGCAGCAGCAAGGGACGGGGCATCGAGGCACCTGTAACCATGACATACTCACTGCTGTGAGCTCCAGCCTGCACCTCCTCCAGACTCTCCCCCTCTGCTCTGCCCTCTCCTCCCTCACTGTCGGCAGGGAGTCGAGAGGAGCTGAGGTCCAGCCTGGTCAAAGAGCCCTGCTCCTGCTCCTCCTCTCCGTCCTCAGCTCGGTGCTCCTGCACGAGCCGCTGAAAGGAGGCGCCTGAAGGAGGGAGGACGACGTGGACGGTGCTCTGCTCCGGGAGGTCGCAGCCCTGAGTGACAGGAGGAGGAAGAGGAGGGGTTTTTTTTTAAATTAATAATTAAAACAATGCAAATACAAACTGTCGTAGAGGATAAAACTGTAGAACAATATTCAAAGACAACAAAAACAACAAAACACTGGAGGCAAAAATCAAAACAGTAACAGATGAGAAACGTCATCATAGATTTTAACAGATCTGCTGGATTTCAGTTTCTTCAGTGACGTGAATAATGACCCACGTGGAGGACGGTGTAGTATTTCTCCACTGGCTATAATGTAGATGGTATTTACCTAAGAGGATGATACTGTTAATCACAGTAGAGACAGATGGATGTAAATGATCCATATAATAATAATAATAATAATAATAATAATACATTTTATTTATAGGCGCCTTTCAGACGCTCAAGGTCACCTTACAAAAACACGTGAGCAATAGCAGCAAAAAATATATTAAACATGGTAAAATCAAATTTAGACACAGTCATAATAAGTATAAAAGCAAATATAAAAGCTGAGCAAGGTAAAAATGGACTAAGACAGATCAGCTGTATGCAATGCTGAATAGATGAGTTTTGAGACATGATTTAAAAGTGGTGAGAGAGTTTGTGGTCTGGAGATCTGGTGGAAGTGCATCCAAAGTCTCCAGGCAGAACAACTAAAGGCTCTGAGTCCAATGGTAGTCAGGCGAGCAGGTGGAACAGACAGAAGGGAAGAAGAGCGGAGTGTACGATGGAGTGAGTACGTATGAAGATCAGATAAATATGGAGGAGCGAGGTTTGAAAGTGAGAAGCAGGATCTTGAAATTGACATGGAGGTGAACTGGAAGCCAGTGGAGCTGTTTAAGAACAGCTGTTATATGTTCAGTGGATCTAATTCTGGAAATAATACGAGCAGCTGTATTTTGAACCAACTGCAATTTATGGAGAGATTTATGAGGTAGACCACAAAGAAAGGGATTTACAGTAAGCTAAACGAGATGTGACAAGAGCATCGACAAGTATGGCGGTACTGTCTGAAGTGAGTGAAGGACAAAGGCGGTTAATATTACAGAGATGAAAATATAATTTATATGTGCTGTGAAGGACAGAGCGCTGTCGATGATGACACCAAGACTCTTAACCTGAGGGGAGGGTGTGACAACAGTCATCGATGGATAACGAAATACTGGTTGGGACTTTGGTCAGTTTTGATTTGGTGCCTATTAAAATGAATTCTGTTTTATTAAATTTAAGAAAGTTGTGAGTAAACCAGACCTTGATTTCACTTAAACAGTCAGAAATGGATGTGGGTGGGAGAGTAGCTGTGGGTTTGGAGCTGGGTGTCATCTGCGTAGCAGTGAAACTGGATGTTAGGCTTCCTGAAAATATTACCTAGGGGTAGGAGATAGATGATAAAAAGCAAAGGACCCAGGACAGAGCCTTGGGGTACACCAGAATTAACTGGAGTAGATACTGATCTGTGAGGGAGTAACTGAACAAACTGTGAGCGGCCAGAGTAAACCAGGCGAGTGCTGTACCACTGATGCCAATAGATGCTAATCTGTGAAGAAGGATGTGGTGGGAGATTGTGGCAAAAGCTGCTGTAAGCTCAAGAAGAAGGAGGATGGAGATGAGTCCAGACTCAGCTGCAGGCAGAAGATCATTGGTGATTTTTACTAGAGATGTTTCTGTACTGTGACATGAACGGAAGCCGGACTGAAACTGTTCGTACAGGTTATTTACAGTGAGATGACGATGAACCTGTGCAGCCACTATCTTTTCCAGAACGTTGGCCAAGAAAGGCAGATTTGAAATTGGCCTGAAATTATTTAGATTGGAGGGATCTGAACCATTCTTTTCAGTACTGGAGTTATTATTGCATAGAAGGTAATCTATATTCTGCTCTTGCTCTTGACGAAGGCGGTCGCACTTTTCTCCTCTCCTCCTCCTCTCCCTTAGCTTCCCTGCTTAGCCTCTTATGTCCTTGTCTAGTCTCGTGTTTTTAGTATTACTTTTCCCTGGAACACTCTCTCACAGTCTGTTCTCTAAAACCTAAAAGAGGAATTAAGGCCACCTGGGTTGGCAGGAAGACTGTTTACTTAGCCTGGCAGGGCGAAGGACACTGTCTCAGCTGAACTCTGGACACACACACACATACATATACTGATATGCACACACTCATCTCCCCTCCCTTTCCAAACGCCTTCGACACTTATTCCCTTCCGATGCTGCACCCTTTACCCCCCCCTGCTGCTTGTCATGTGTTTCTTTGGTGTATTAAGTGTTTTTTCATGTGCAGAGGTGTTTTTTTCTGTTCTCAAATTGATCTCCCTGTTGGAGCTCAGTCTGGGGGGAGTTATTTTTTTCTCCTTATCTTTCCTCATGTGGTGCATTTTCCATTGTTATACCTCTCTGACCTGTCTTCCCCATGTGATGTTTTGTGTAATGTATGTATGGTCGGAGGGTAAGTTGGCGCCGCCATTGCGTGCAGTAGGTCGGCAGCCTTATGAAATTTCCCCTTGTGGGACTAATAAAGGTATATCAAATCAAATCAAATTACACTGTGGGATATCATTGATTTGAGTGACAACCAGCTGATACAGGACATGACAAAAACAGATGGTGTAATGTTTCACAGGCTGAATCACTAAAAGAACACGGGTCCAAATGTAAACCTCCTTTTTAGAAATTCAGATACGGGGTATTTATTATTAATGACCTTAAAATGGGTTTCTTTAACTTTTGGAGGAACAGGCTACTTAACAAATTCAGAAAACACATTTTCCACGAGTGACTGATCCCCGTGAAAGGCCTGCAGACGTCTACCCGAGTCAAACTCATGGAAAAGAATCGATTTGAAGTTCACTCTAATAAACTTATTGTACTATCATTTAAATTAAAGTTTCCAACTTTTAAGCTTGGCAGCGCTGGTTTGATGTTAGAATGTAACAATGTGTTGCGTAATAGCTGAGCTAATGGGAAAGCACGACAAACCTTTCTGGTATCTTTTAGTGGACAGTCTAAATTATGTCTCTTCAGAAAAGATACATAATCCAGTAAAGCACCATTAGAGTCCAACAAGTCAGTTACAAACAAGATGCCGCTCTCAAACCAGTTTCTGGTATTAGCGGTTATCAGTCTATTGTTCCAAAGTGTCCACATGTGAAGAGAGAAGTGTGAAAATCATTTTCCAGAAGGAGAGGACCTGTTTGTGAAAACTAGATAGTTTAACCGGAATTTTACTGAAAGTCGAGGAAGAGGAGGATATCACTGGCATGTAGACCCCTCTGAGTGATCACTTCCTCCTGCAGATGCCTCGACCCCGCAGTGACCCCTGACCTCTAGCGTACCTGCAGTGTGGCGGTGCTCTGCAGCTCCCGGCCTGCAAACAGCACCCTGAGGCGCTCTGGCCGCACCCCCTGCTGACTCCCCACCACCTCCTTCAGCTGAGCCACGCTCGCCTCCTCCTGCAACTCCACCGGGACCCCAGGGCCCAGGTTAAAGCGCACAAACACTGAGGACAGACACACACACACACACACTTCAGCTTCACGTAGGTTATTTGCCACGTGTTCTTTTGAAAGTAAAATGACGTCACTGCGTGTAGCACCTGAACTCTAATCAGGTCATTGGCTGTGTCCCAATTCAGGGTCTGCACGCTTGAAGTACGCGCACTACGCGCACTACGTACGGTGCGTACTATAAGTACGAGAAGTGCGGAAGTGAGAGGCTTGTGAAATGGGACGGTCTAGCCTGCGTCGCGCTGTTCAGGTTGCCTAGCAACCATGATACTAACCTCGAGAAACGTTACATACAGCTTTGTGTGAAATAAATGAAGGAGAAAAAATGTTTTGTTGGTCATTCATTTTTGTCATGACATCACTTTGATTAGTTGAGTATCTGAGGCTGAGACCACGGGACTGGAAATATATATATATGTGTGTGTGTGTGTGTGTGTGTGTATATATATACACATATGTATATATATATATATGTATATATATCTATATACACATATGTATATATATATATATATATATATATATATATATATATATATACACATATATATATATACATATGTATATGTATATATATATACCAAAAAAACACCCATCTCGCCCCTGTGGGCGGTTTATCCTTCAAGCTCGGGTCCTCTACCAGAGGCCTGGGAGCTTGAGGGTCCTGCGCAGTATCTTAGGTGTTCCTAGGACTGCGCTCTTCTGGACAGAGATCTCCGATGTTATTCCCGGGATCTGCTGGAGCCACTCGCCTAGCTTGGGAGTCACCGCACCTAGTGCTCCGATTACCACGGGGACCACCGTCACCTTCACCCTCCACATCTTCTCGAGCTCTTCTCTGAGCCCTTGGTATTTCTCCAGCTTCTCGTGTTCCTTCTTCCTGATGTTGCTGTCATTCGGAACCGCTACATCGATCACTGCGGCTGTCTTCTTCTGTTTGTCCTCCACCACTATGTCCGGTTGGTTAGCCACCACCATTTTGTCCGTCTGTATCTGGAAGTCCCACAGGATCTTAGCTCGGTCATTCTCCACCACCCTTGGGGGCATCTCCCATTTTGACCTCGGCACTTCCAGGTTATATTCGGCACAGATGTTCCTGTACACTATGCCGGCCACTTGGTTATGGCGTTCCATGTATGCCTTGCCTGCTAGCATCTTGCACCCTGCTGTTATGTGCTGGATTGTCTCTGGAGCATCTTTACACAGCCTGCACCTGGGGTCTTGCCTGGTGTGATAGACCCCAGCCTCTATGGATCTTGTACTCAGAGCTTGTTCTTGTGCTGCCATGATTAGTGCCTCTGTGCTGTCTTTCAGTCCAGCTTTGTCCAGCCACTGGTAGGATTTCTGGATGTCAGCCACCTCCTCTATCTGCCGGTGGTACATACCGTGCAGGGCCCTGTCCTTCCATGATGGTTCCTCGTCTCCCTCCTCTTTCTTGGGTTTCTGCTGCCTGAGGTATTCACTGAGCACTCGGTCAGTTGGGGCCATCTTCCCAATGTAGTCTTGGATGTTCGTTGTCTCATCCTGGACTGTGGTGCTGACACTCACCAGTCCCCGGCCCCCTTCCTTCCGCTTAGCGTACAGCCTCAGGGTGCTGGACTTGGGGTGAAACCCTCCATGCATGGTCAGGAGCTTTCTTGTCTTGATGTCAGTGGCTTCTATCTCCTCCTTTGGCCAGCCTATTACCCCAGCAGGGTACCTGATCACGGGCAGGGCGTAGGTGTTGATAGCCCGGATCTTGTTCTTACCGTTCAGCTGACTCCTCAGGACTTGCCTGACCCTCTGCAGGTACTTGGTGGTTGCAGCTTTCCTAGCGGCCTCTTCATGGTTCCCATTCGCCTGCGGGATCCCCAGGTACTTGTAACTGTCCTCTATGTCTGCAATGTTGCCTTCTGGTAGTTCAATCCCCTCAGTTCTGACCACCTTCCCTCTCTTTGTTACCATTCGACTACACTTCTCCAGTCCGAACGAAATTCCAATGTCATTGCTGTATAGCCTGGTAGTGTGGATCAGTGAATCGATGTCTCGTTCACTCTTGGCATACAGCTTGATGTCATCCATGTACAGGAGGTGGCTGACAGCTGCTCCATTCCATAGTCGGTATCCGTAGCCAGTCTTGTTAATGATCTCACTGAGGGGGTTCAGGCCTATGCAGAACAGCAGTGGGGACAGAGCATCTCCTTGGTAGATCCGCACTTGATGGTGACTTGTGCTATGGGCTTGGAGTTGGCCTCTAGTGTTGTACGCCACATCCCCA